>NW_027644445.1:0-13986 GCF_032717465.1 Coenobita brevimanus
AGTAAATGTACTTATTGTAGTAAGCTTGGTCATACTACGGAGAAATGTTTCAGGAGACAGCGTGATGTGAACAAAATGGAGTCTTTAAATACTCAGTCAATTGGTCTAGTGTCCACCCTTGAGAGTTCCCAGAATTCTTTAACTGAGTTAATTGAACCTGCTTTGAGGGGTAAATTAAATTCTCATGATGGAGGTCCTCTTTTGAGCAGTAACGTGGGTGACACTCTCAAGAGTTCATGTGCTAATTTCCTGTCTGATGGTTTTGTCAGTCCTCTGGACAGTAATGACAGGAAATCAGTTATAATATATCGTGATACAGGTGCTTGCCAATCCCTTATGCTGACCAGTGTTCTAGGCTCTAATGTTAATTCCTCTGACGAAACTGTAATCTTACAAGGTGTAGGGAATAATTACTTCTCTGTCCCTCCGTGCAGAGGGAATTTAGAGTCTGGTTTTGTTAATGGTTCCATTATGGTTGGGTTGGTTGAGACACTCCCAATGTCAGGTGTAACTTTCTTACTTGGAAATGATACTGGTGGAAGTCAAGTGTGTCCAGCTCCTCAGTTGTCTAGTGAGCCAGTGGCTGCGTCCCAGGATTGTGATGTCCCTGATGTGTTCTCTGCATGTGCTGTCACTAGGGCTAAGTCTAAAGTTACTGGTGACTTAGAGGATAATGATGATGATGATGTTATCTTAGCTGACACTTTTCTTGCTAATTTGGACCACACACCAGATGAGGCAGTACCCCGTAGTGTTGATAATTTGTCTCGTCAAGAGTTGGTTGAGTTGCAGGTTGCTGACCCTGAGTTGAAAGGTCTAGCTAACTCTGCCTGCAGTGAGGAAGAGTCAGCCGGTGCTTCTACTTGTTATTATGTAAAGTCAGGAGTACCTATGAGGAAGTGGAGACCCCCAACAGCATCAGCCGACTGTGAATGGGAGGTTGTACATCAAGTTGTCATCCCTCGTGTTTGTAGGCAGGATATCATTAGAGTGGCTCATGATTCCAGTTTGACAGGACACCTTGGAGTGAGGAAGACTGTGGCACGCATTTTGAAACACTTCTACTGGCCAGGTATCTTCAGGGATGTTTCCTGGTATTGTAAGTCTTGTCACACCTGTCAAGTTGTGGGGAAGTGTAATCAGACCGAAAAGGTTGCACCTCTAGTTCCCATTCCTCCTTTTGAGGCGCCATTCACCCGTGTGTTGGTGGATATTGTGGGCCCTCTTCCTAAAACTTCTTCAGGATTTTCTTATGTGTTGACCCTGATTGATATGGCTACTCGTTATCCTGAAGCCATTCCACTTAGAAATATCTCAGCAAAGAACGTGGTTAAGGAAATGCTAGGGTTCTGCACAAAGTTTGGTCTGCCCAAGGAGGTACAGTCAGACCGGGAAGTAATTTCATGTCAAATGTTTTCAAGCAGTCTCTGAAAGAGTTGGGCATCACCCAGATCACGTCTTCAGCTTACCATCCCCAGACCCAAGGAGCATTGGAGAGATATCATCAAACACTCAAATCGATGCTCAAGAAAAACTGTTTGGAACATCAGAAAAACTGGGATAAAGGTCTTCCATTTGTTGTATTTGCCGCAAGAGAATCTCCAAATGAATCACTGGGCTTCTCACCTTTTGAACTACTGTTTGGCCATGAAGTAAGAGGACCCCTTAAGTTACTCAAGGAATGCTGGCTGTCGGAGGGAGATGATGTCAACCTGCTGGAGTATGTGATGAAGTTCAAAGAACGGCTGTCCACTGCTTTACAGCTGGCGAGAGAGAATTTAGGAGCTGCTCAGGAGAAGATGAAGACTTGGTATGATAAGAAGTTCAGGTTACGCCACTTTCAGCCAGGAGATCAGGTTTTGATTCTGCTACTGGTGCATGGGCAACCTCTTCAAGCCAAGTTTAGTGGTTCTTATTTCGTGGAGAAGAAACTCAGTGATGTCAACTATGTCATCGCCACACCAGATCGTAGAAAGAACAAGCAACTTGGTCACATCAACATGCTAAAGTTATATCACAGGCGGGACGAAAATAACCCAGTCTGCACTGTAGCTGTTCCACCCGAGTCTGCAAGTGAAGTTCTCCCATGCAGCATGAGCCTGAGTGATAGTTTGGGGAAGAATCCTGATATCATGAATGATCTCCAGACTAAGCTTTCTCATCTAGCTCCCAAGGAAAGGCAGGAGTTTTCGGCATTACTGCAGGAGTACCCGCAAGTGTTCCGTGCCACTCCAGGAAGAACCACTGTGTTGATGCATGATGTCAATGTTGGAGACGCAAAGCCAATTAAACTGCCTCCTTACCGTGTGAACCCAGTGAAAGTTCCTCTCATCCAGAATGAGCTTGGCTACCTGTTGGACCACAAGATGATTGAGCCCTGTCAGAGCAAGTGGAGTTCTCCTGTCACTCTAGTCCCTAAGCCAGGTGGGTCACAGCGGCTTTGCATCGACTACAGACGTGTTAATCAGATAACCAAAACAGACACTTACCCTCTCCCTCGTGTGGAAGATTGCATAGACAAGATCGGAAAGGCTAGGTACATAAGTAAGTTTGATTTGTTAAAGGGATACTGGCAAGTACCTATGACTGAACGTGCTAGGGAGATCTCATGTTTTGTAACACTAGGAAAGACTTTTGCATGTTCTGTAATGCCATATGGTATGAAGAATGCACCAGCCACATTTCAGAAGCTCATGAATGTTGTAACAGAGGGTTTGGCAGGGTGTGTTGTTTATATTGATGATGTATTAATCTTCAGTGACAACTGGAAAGATCACCTATGCCATGTCAGTAAATTTCTTGAGCGTTTGGTTCAGGCTAATCTTGTAGCTAATTTATCAAAGTGTGAGTTTGGTCAAGCTAAAGTTCAGTACCTTGGGTACGTAATTGGTGATGGACATGTTGCACCACCAGGAGCTAAGGTTCAGGTTATAAGTGATCTTTCCAGACCTAAAAGTAGGAAAGAGCTACAAAGATTTTTGGGAATGGTAGGTTATTACAGGAGATTTGTTCTTAACTTTTCAATTCTTGTATCACCACTTACAGACCTACTGAAAAAGGGAGTTAAATTTGTCTGGACCGATAACTGTGAATCCTCTTTCAGCAAACTTAAAGCTATCCTATTAAGTCAGCCAGTGCTCGCTACTCCAAATTTTGCTAAGCCTTTTAAGATGGCTGTTGACGCAAATGATACAGGAGCTGGGACTGTTTTGCTGCAAGAGGATGATCAGGGTACTGAACATCCTGTATCTTATTACAGTAAGAAGTTCACTCCACCTCAAAAGAACTACTCAACTATTGAGAAAGAGCTTTTGGCCTTGATTTTGGGTTTACAGCATTTTTCATTTTATTTGTGTTCTGGTTTTGACCCCATAGTCATTTATACCGATCATAACCCACTAAAATTCCTTAGTAAGTTTAAAGATAAAAATCAGAGATTGACAAGATGGAGTCTACTTCTTCAGGAGTATTCATTAGACATACAACATGTCAAGGGGAAAGAAAATGTTATTGCAGATTGCTTATCTAGACTTTAGACAGATTGTTTTAGAGTAATAAGAAATTTCCTTTGTAAATTTCTTTTTCTTTGTGGGGAGGTGTTACATAGCCTATGATTTCATCATCCTTTGTGTAATTCTAACATACAGTATGCTGCATGTTTGATCACGAGTGTGTTCTACCTCACTCCCCCCTTCTACCCTTATAGTAGCGTAAGTCGTTCTTTCTGTTGTTCAGAGAAGGATTGTCAACTCTTTGTCCCCTATGGCTTCCTTTGCGCGTCCTTCTTACAAGTTGTATCAAGCTCTGCCGGCCCCTATATAATGAGCTCAGTCTCTGCATTAATTGCCACTTAGATCTACTCCTCATTTTGTTCACATCTCTGTCCTCCCCTGTACAGTTGTTATTGTGAGTGCTCAGGAAGTCTCCAACCATCTAGCAGCTGTGTAATTTGAGTATAACTGTTATTGCATTTTTTCTTGTACTGTGTAGCATAAGGTGTTAATTCTTAGGCCTAGTAAGGTTTTCGTGATTCATGTGTTTTTGTCAGTCATTTTTGATACTGTTTTGTATCTGTAATAATATATCTTGCATTCACTGAGCATTATCCAGTGTTTTCTCATTTTATCAGGGCTTACGTAGATAAATTTACTCATGCTAATTTCGTGTTAACAGAGGCTATTGCAGTTAACCATATATTTAACCTGTTTTTTGCCATTACATTATCCTTATGAGTCCTGAATGTTTTGTTGTTAGTTTGAGCATTAAACTTTAACTTGTAATTTTACCTAACTCTTTTGTGTTGAACCTGGAAATTTACGGGACAATAGTGATTTTTAGTATTCTCACTTAAAGTGTACATTATCTTTCTCTGTTCCGTAACATAAATTTGGCGACCTCTTATCAGGATATTCAGGATATTATCGTAAGGATATTGCTTGATATTTTGTGACTGTGATTTATTCATGATGTCTACTATTACTACGCTTGATGAAGCCAAAGATTTTTTGTCAAATGTGCAAACAGTGTGTGATGTAGAAAAAAGAACAAAGAATGAACTCAAGCTTGTTGCTCAACAATTGGGAATTGCAGTTCACTCTCATCATTCTAAAGATCAAATTGTTGGCATGATTAATAAAAGCTTCTTTAATGTAACTCCTCCAAATGAGCAAACGCAAATTGAAATAGCTAAGTTACAGCTAGCTCTGCAGGAGGCTCGTGTTAAGGAAGCTGAGTTTCAGGCTCGTGCTAAGGAGGCTGAGTCCCAGGCTAAGGAGGCGGAGTCTCAGGCTCGTATTCAGGAGGCTGAGTTTCAGGCAAATGCTAAGGAGGCTGAGTTTCAGGCTCGTGCTAAGGAGGCTGAGCTTCAGGCACAAGTTGAACTTGCTAGGATTCAGGCAGACCATGAGTATCGCATGAGACAAGGTGGAACTGGATCATCTAGCTCTGATGATTTTGATGTGGCTAAAAATGTTAAACTTGTCCCTCCTTTTAATGAATCTGATTTAACAAAGTATTTTCAGTTGTTTGAGAGGGTAGCTACAGGTTTTAATTGGCCCAAAAAGTATTGGCCAGTACTCTTTCAAACTGTTCTCACCGGTAAAGCTCAAGTAACTTATGCATCTTTGCCTCAGGATCAATCTGATAATTATGATGTAGTTAAGAGCTTGATTCTTAAGGCCTATGAGCTTGTTCCTGAAGCCTATAGAGTAAAATTTAGGACAACTTATAAGCAAGATAAGCAATCCCATGTTGAGTATGCAAAAATCAAAGAAGATCTGTTAGAGCAGTGGTTAAATTCTAAGAATGTGAATTCTGATTTTGGTAAATTTAAGCACATGAATTTGCTGGAGGACTTCAAAAGGTGTATTAATAATGATGTAAGCCTATATCTTGATGAGAAAAGAATAGATAATTTGTCTGATGCTGCAGTTTTAGCCGATGAATATGTTCTCACTCACAAGAGATATTCTAAAGAAAAAAGGAAAGCTGAGAGTAAGTACGTTGCCTCTACTCACAGTACAGGTAACAGGAAAGAGAATAAAGATGATGTTTCTCAGGAAGTAAATACCAGCTTCACCTCTAGATTTCAGAAAAGTAAATGTACTTATTGTAGTAAGCTTGGTCATACTACGGAGAAATGTTTCAGGAGACAGCGTGATGTGAACAAAATGGAGTCTTTAAATACTCAGTCAATTGGTCTAGTGTCCACCCTTGAGAGTTCCCAGAATTCTTTAACTGAGTTAATTGAACCTGCTTTGAGGGGTAAATTAAATTCTCATGATGGAGGTCCTCTTTTGAGCAGTAACGTGGGTGACACTCTCAAGAGTTCATGTGCTAATTTCCTGTCTGATGGTTTTGTCAGTCCTCTGGACAGTAATGACAGGAAATCAGTTATAATATATCGTGATACAGGTGCTTGCCAATCCCTTATGCTGACCAGTGTTCTAGGCTCTAATGTTAATTCCTCTGACGAAACTGTAATCTTACAAGGTGTAGGGAATAATTACTTCTCTGTCCCTCCGTGCAGAGGGAATTTAGAGTCTGGTTTTGTTAATGGTTCCATTATGGTTGGGTTGGTTGAGACACTCCCAATGTCAGGTGTAACTTTCTTACTTGGAAATGATACTGGTGGAAGTCAAGTGTGTCCAGCTCCTCAGTTGTCTAGTGAGCCAGTGGCTGCGTCCCAGGATTGTGATGTCCCTGATGTGTTCTCTGCATGTGCTGTCACTAGGGCTAAGTCTAAAGTTACTGGTGACTTAGAGGATAATGATGATGATGATGTTATCTTAGCTGACACTTTTCTTGCTAATTTGGACCACACACCAGATGAGGCAGTACCCCGTAGTGTTGATAATTTGTCTCGTCAAGAGTTGGTTGAGTTGCAGGTTGCTGACCCTGAGTTGAAAGGTCTAGCTAACTCTGCCTGCAGTGAGGAAGAGTCAGCCGGTGCTTCTACTTGTTATTATGTAAAGTCAGGAGTACCTATGAGGAAGTGGAGACCCCCAACAGCATCAGCCGACTGTGAATGGGAGGTTGTACATCAAGTTGTCATCCCTCGTGTTTGTAGGCAGGATATCATTAGAGTGGCTCATGATTCCAGTTTGACAGGACACCTTGGAGTGAGGAAGACTGTGGCACGCATTTTGAAACACTTCTACTGGCCAGGTATCTTCAGGGATGTTTCCTGGTATTGTAAGTCTTGTCACACCTGTCAAGTTGTGGGGAAGTGTAATCAGACCGAAAAGGTTGCACCTCTAGTTCCCATTCCTCCTTTTGAGGCGCCATTCACCCGTGTGTTGGTGGATATTGTGGGCCCTCTTCCTAAAACTTCTTCAGGATTTTCTTATGTGTTGACCCTGATTGATATGGCTACTCGTTATCCTGAAGCCATTCCACTTAGAAATATCTCAGCAAAGAACGTGGTTAAGGAAATGCTAGGGTTCTGCACAAAGTTTGGTCTGCCCAAGGAGGTACAGTCAGACCGGGAAGTAATTTCATGTCAAATGTTTTCAAGCAGTCTCTGAAAGAGTTGGGCATCACCCAGATCACGTCTTCAGCTTACCATCCCCAGACCCAAGGAGCATTGGAGAGATATCATCAAACACTCAAATCGATGCTCAAGAAAAACTGTTTGGAACATCAGAAAAACTGGGATAAAGGTCTTCCATTTGTTGTATTTGCCGCAAGAGAATCTCCAAATGAATCACTGGGCTTCTCACCTTTTGAACTACTGTTTGGCCATGAAGTAAGAGGACCCCTTAAGTTACTCAAGGAATGCTGGCTGTCGGAGGAAGATGATGTCAACCTGCTGGAGTATGTGATGAAGTTCAAAGAACGGCTGTCCACTGCTTTACAGCTGGCGAGAGAGAATTTAGGAGCTGCTCAGGAGAAGATGAAGACTTGGTATGATAAGAAGTTCAGGTTACGCCACTTTCAGCCAGGAGATCAGGTTTTGATTCTGCTACTGGTGCATGGGCAACCTCTTCAAGCCAAGTTTAGTGGTCCTTATTTCGTGGAGAAGAAACTCAGTGATGTCAACTATGTCATCGCCACACCAGATCGTAGAAAGAACAAGCAACTTGGTCACATCAACATGCTAAAGTTATATCACAGGCGGGACGAAAATAACCCAGTCTGCACTGTAGCTGTTCCACCCGAGTCTGCAAGTGAAGTTCTCCCATGCAGCATGAGCCTGAGTGATAGTTTGGGGAAGAATCCTGATATCATGAATGATCTCCAGACTAAGCTTTCTCATCTAGCTCCCAAGGAAAGGCAGGAGTTTTCGGCATTACTGCAGGAGTACCCGCAAGTGTTCCGTGCCACTCCAGGAAGAACCACTGTGTTGATGCATGATGTCAATGTTGGAGACGCAAAGCCAATTAAACTGCCTCCTTACCGTGTGAACCCAGTGAAAGTTCCTCTCATCCAGAATGAGCTTGGCTACCTGTTGGACCACAAGATGATTGAGCCCTGTCAGAGCAAGTGGAGTTCTCCTGTCACTCTAGTCCCTAAGCCAGGTGGGTCACAGCGGCTTTGCATCGACTACAGACGTGTTAATCAGATAACCAAAACAGACACTTACCCTCTCCCTCGTGTGGAAGATTGCATAGACAAGATCGGAAAGGCTAGGTACATAAGTAAGTTTGATTTGTTAAAGGGATACTGGCAAGTACCTATGACTGAACGTGCTAGGGAGATCTCATGTTTTGTAACACTAGGAAAGACTTTTGCATGTTCTGTAATGCCATATGGTATGAAGAATGCACCAGCCACATTTCAGAAGCTCATGAATGTTGTAACAGAGGGTTTGGCAGGGTGTGTTTTTTATATTGATGATGTATTAATCTTCAGTGACAACTGGAAAGATCACCTATGCCATGTCAGTAAATTTCTTGAGCGTTTGGTTCAGGCTAATCTTGTAGCTAATTTATCAAAGTGTGAGTTTGGTCAAGCTAAAGTTCAGTACCTTGGGTACGTAATTGGTGATGGACATGTTGCACCACCAGGAGCTAAGGTTCAGGTTATAAGTGATCTTTCCAGACCTAAAAGTAGGAAAGAGCTACAAAGATTTTTGGGAATGGTAGGTTATTACAGGAGATTTGTTCTTAACTTTTCAATTCTTGTATCACCACTTACAGACCTACTGAAAAAGGGAGTTAAATTTGTCTGGACCGATAACTGTGAATCCTCTTTCAGCAAACTTAAAGCTATCCTATTAAGTCAGCCAGTGCTCGCTACTCCAAATTTTGCTAAGCCTTTTAAGATGGCTGTTGACGCAAATGATACAGGAGCTGGGACTGTTTTGCTGCAAGAGGATGATCAGGGTACTGAACATCCTGTATCTTATTACAGTAAGAAGTTCACTCCACCTCAAAAGAACTACTCAACTATTGAGAAAGAGCTTTTGGCCTTGATTTTGGGTTTACAGCATTTTTCATTTTATTTGTGTTCTGGTTTTGACCCCATAGTCATTTATACCGATCATAACCCACTAAAATTCCTTAGTAAGTTTAAAGATAAAAATCAGAGATTGACAAGATGGAGTCTACTTCTTCAGGAGTATTCATTAGACATACAACATGTCAAGGGGAAAGAAAATGTTATTGCAGATTGCTTATCTAGACTTTAGACAGATTGTTTTAGAGTAATAAGAAATTTCCTTTGTAAATTTCTTTTTCTTTGTGGGGAGGTGTTACATAGCCTATGATTTCATCATCCTTTGTGTAATTCTAACATACAGTATGCTGCATGTTTGATCACGAGTGTGTTCTACCTCACTCCCCCCTTCTACCCTTATAGTAGCGTAAGTCGTTCTTTCTGTTGTTCAGAGAAGGATTGTCAACTCTTTGTCCCCTATGGCTTCCTTTGCGCGTCCTTCTTACAAGTTGTATCAAGCTCTGCCGGCCCCTATATAATGAGCTCAGTCTCTGCATTAATTGCCACTTAGATCTACTCCTCATTTTGTTCACATCTCTGTCCTCCCCTGTACAGTTGTTATTGTGAGTGCTCAGGAAGTCTCCAACCATCTAGCAGCTGTGTAATTTGAGTATAACTGTTATTGCATTTTTTCTTGTACTGTGTAGCATAAGGTGTTAATTCTTAGGCCTAGTAAGGTTTTCGTGATTCATGTGTTTTTGTCAGTCATTTTTGATACTGTTTTGTATCTGTAATAATATATCTTGCATTCACTGAGCATTATCCAGTGTTTTCTCATTTTATCAGGGCTTACGTAGATAAATTTACTCATGCTAATTTCGTGTTAACAGAGGCTATTGCAGTTAACCATATATTTAACCTGTTTTTTGCCATTACATTATCCTTATGAGTCCTGAATGTTTTGTTGTTAGTTTGAGCATTAAACTTTAACTTGTAATTTTACCTAACTCTTTTGTGTTGAACCTGGAAATTTACGGGACAATAGTGATTTTTAGTATTCTCACTTAAAGTGTACATTATCTTTCTCTGTTCCGTAACATAAATTTGGCGACCTCTTATCAGGATATTCAGGATATTATCGTAAGGATATTGCTTGATATTTTGTGACTGTGATTTATTCATGATGTCTACTATTACTACGCTTGATGAAGCCAAAGATTTTTTGTCAAATGTGCAAACAGTGTGTGATGTAGAAAAAAGAACAAAGAATGAACTCAAGCTTGTTGCTCAACAATTGGGAATTGCAGTTCACTCTCATCATTCTAAAGATCAAATTGTTGGCATGATTAATAAAAGCTTCTTTAATGTAACTCCTCCAAATGAGCAAACGCAAATTGAAATAGCTAAGTTACAGCTAGCTCTGCAGGAGGCTCGTGTTAAGGAAGCTGAGTTTCAGGCTCGTGCTAAGGAGGCTGAGTCCCAGGCTAAGGAGGCGGAGTCTCAGGCTCGTATTCAGGAGGCTGAGTTTCAGGCAAATGCTAAGGAGGCTGAGTTTCAGGCTCGTGCTAAGGAGGCTGAGCTTCAGGCACAAGTTGAACTTGCTAGGATTCAGGCAGACCATGAGTATCGCATGAGACAAGGTGGAACTGGATCATCTAGCTCTGATGATTTTGATGTGGCTAAAAATGTTAAACTTGTCCCTCCTTTTAATGAATCTGATTTAACAAAGTATTTTCAGTTGTTTGAGAGGGTAGCTACAGGTTTTAATTGGCCCAAAAAGTATTGGCCAGTACTCTTTCAAACTGTTCTCACCGGTAAAGCTCAAGTAACTTATGCATCTTTGCCTCAGGATCAATCTGATAATTATGATGTAGTTAAGAGCTTGATTCTTAAGGCCTATGAGCTTGTTCCTGAAGCCTATAGAGTAAAATTTAGGACAACTTATAAGCAAGATAAGCAATCCCATGTTGAGTATGCAAAAATCAAAGAAGATCTGTTAGAGCAGTGGTTAAATTCTAAGAATGTGAATTCTGATTTTGGTAAATTTAAGCACATGAATTTGCTGGAGGACTTCAAAAGGTGTATTAATAATGATGTAAGCCTATATCTTGATGAGAAAAGAATAGATAATTTGTCTGATGCTGCAGTTTTAGCCGATGAATATGTTCTCACTCACAAGAGATATTCTAAAGAAAAAAGGAAAGCTGAGAGTAAGTACGTTGCCTCTACTCACAGTACAGGTAACAGGAAAGAGAATAAAGATGATGTTTCTCAGGAAGTAAATACCAGCTTCACCTCTAGATTTCAGAAAAGTAAATGTACTTATTGTAGTAAGCTTGGTCATACTACGGAGAAATGTTTCAGGAGACAGCGTGATGTGAACAAAATGGAGTCTTTAAATACTCAGTCAATTGGTCTAGTGTCCACCCTTGAGAGTTCCCAGAATTCTTTAACTGAGTTAATTGAACCTGCTTTGAGGGGTAAATTAAATTCTCATGATGGAGGTCCTCTTTTGAGCAGTAACGTGGGTGACACTCTCAAGAGTTCATGTGCTAATTTCCTGTCTGATGGTTTTGTCAGTCCTCTGGACAGTAATGACAGGAAATCAGTTATAATATATCGTGATACAGGTGCTTGCCAATCCCTTATGCTGACCAGTGTTCTAGGCTCTAATGTTAATTCCTCTGACGAAACTGTAATCTTACAAGGTGTAGGGAATAATTACTTCTCTGTCCCTCCGTGCAGAGGGAATTTAGAGTCTGGTTTTGTTAATGGTTCCATTATGGTTGGGTTGGTTGAGACACTCCCAATGTCAGGTGTAACTTTCTTACTTGGAAATGATACTGGTGGAAGTCAAGTGTGTCCAGCTCCTCAGTTGTCTAGTGAGCCAGTGGCTGCGTCCCAGGATTGTGATGTCCCTGATGTGTTCTCTGCATGTGCTGTCACTAGGGCTAAGTCTAAAGTTACTGGTGACTTAGAGGATAATGATGATGATGATGTTATCTTAGCTGACACTTTTCTTGCTAATTTGGACCACACACCAGATGAGGCAGTACCCCGTAGTGTTGATAATTTGTCTCGTCAAGAGTTGGTTGAGTTGCAGGTTGCTGACCCTGAGTTGAAAGGTCTAGCTAACTCTGCCTGCAGTGAGGAAGAGTCAGCCGGTGCTTCTACTTGTTATTATGTAAAGTCAGGAGTACCTATGAGGAAGTGGAGACCCCCAACAGCATCAGCCGACTGTGAATGGGAGGTTGTACATCAAGTTGTCATCCCTCGTGTTTGTAGGCAGGATATCATTAGAGTGGCTCATGATTCCAGTTTGACAGGACACCTTGGAGTGAGGAAGACTGTGGCACGCATTTTGAAACACTTCTACTGGCCAGGTATCTTCAGGGATGTTTCCTGGTATTGTAAGTCTTGTCACACCTGTCAAGTTGTGGGGAAGTGTAATCAGACCGAAAAGGTTGCACCTCTAGTTCCCATTCCTCCTTTTGAGGCGCCATTCACCCGTGTGTTGGTGGATATTGTGGGCCCTCTTCCTAAAACTTCTTCAGGATTTTCTTATGTGTTGACCCTGATTGATATGGCTACTCGTTATCCTGAAGCCATTCCACTTAGAAATATCTCAGCAAAGAACGTGGTTAAGGAAATGCTAGGGTTCTGCACAAAGTTTGGTCTGCCCAAGGAGGTACAGTCAGACCGGGGAAGTAATTTCATGTCAAATGTTTTCAAGCAGTCTCTGAAAGAGTTGGGCATCACCCAGATCACGTCTTCAGCTTACCATCCCCAGACCCAAGGAGCATTGGAGAGATATCATCAAACACTCAAATCGATGCTCAAGAAAAACTGTTTGGAACATCAGAAAAACTGGGATAAAGGTCTTCCATTTGTTGTATTTGCCGCAAGAGAATCTCCAAATGAATCACTGGGCTTCTCACCTTTTGAACTACTGTTTGGCCATGAAGTAAGAGGACCCCTTAAGTTACTCAAGGAATGCTGGCTGTCGGAGGAAGATGATGTCAACCTGCTGGAGTATGTGATGAAGTTCAAAGAACGGCTGTCCACTGCTTTACAGCTGGCGAGAGAGAATTTAGGAGCTGCTCAGGAGAAGATGAAGACTTGGTATGATAAGAAGTTCAGGTTACGCCACTTTCAGCCAGGAGATCAGGTTTTGATTCTGCTACTGGTGCATGGGCAACCTCTTCAAGCCAAGTTTAGTGGTCCTTATTTCGTGGAGAAAAAACTCAGTGATGTCAACTATGTCATCGCCACACCACATCGTAGAAAGAACAAGCAACTTGGTCACATCAACATGCTAAAGTTATATCACAGGCGGGACGAAAATAACCCAGTCTGCACTGTAGCTGTTCCACCCGAGTCTGCAAGTGAAGTTCTCCCATGCAGCATGAGCCTGAGTGATAGTTTGGGGAAGAATCCTGATATCATGAATGATCTCCAGACTAAGCTTTCTCATCTAGCTCCCAAGGAAAGGCAGGAGTTTTCGGCATTACTGCAGGAGTACCCGCAAGTGTTCCGTGCCACTCCAGGAAGAACCACTGTGTTGATGCATGATGTCAATGTTGGAGACGCAAAGCCAATTAAACTGCCTCCTTACCGTGTGAACCCAGTGAAAGTTCCTCTCATCCAGAATGAGCTTGGCTACCTGTTGGACCACAAGATGATTGAGCCCTGTCAGAGCAAGTGGAGTTCTCCTGTCACTCTAGTCCCTAAGCCAGGTGGGTCACAGCGGCTTTGCATCGACTACAGACGTGTTAATCAGATAACCAAAACAGACACTTACCCTCTCCCTCGTGTGGAAGATTGCATAGACAAGATCGGAAAGGCTAGGTACATAAGTAAGTTTGATTTGTTAAAGGGATACTGGCAAGTACCTATGACTGAACGTGCTAGGGAGATCTCATGTTTTGTAACACTAGGAAAGACTTTTGCATGTTCTGTAATGCCATATGGTATGAAGAATGCACCAGCCACATTTCAGAAGCTCATGAATGTTGTAACAGAGGGTTTGGCAGGGTGTGTTTTTTATATTGATGATGTATTAATCTTCAGTGACAACTGGAAAGATCACCTATGCCATGTCAGTAAATT
>NW_027644446.1:0-2997 GCF_032717465.1 Coenobita brevimanus
AAATATCTCAAAAACTGCATCATTTGTAGGAGGTATGAGCAGCGACCTTATATCTACCCAGGACCACCAGCCCTACCGAAGGATAGGGTGAACATAAGTCGGCCCTTCCATATAACAGGAGTGGACTACACAGGGGCTATAACTGTTACGGGTGAGGAAACTCCCCATAAAGTTTACATTTGTTTGTTTACTTGTGCCTACACAAGGGCAGGCCATCTAGAATTAGCGGAAGACCTAAGCTCAGAGACATTCCTCAATGTCTTTCGCAGATTTGCCGCTAGAAGGTCTTGTCCTGGCAAGCTAATAAGCGACTCTATCTATCTATCTATCTATATACCTAGGCTGCTTCCCCCAAGGAAAGGGAGGTAGCCGAGACAGGACGACTCACTCTCCATTTACTCATCCATTCAAACACATTCATTCGCATCTTAGCCCCAAAGGGGAGAACGGACAGATCCTCACCGCATCACACCGCACAAGGGTCAACTGCGCAATGCAAGCAGTGACATCCACAGCAGGGCCCGACAGCAGAACTGGTTTACCCCTGCCACATCATAACAGACCCATCCCCTTACCCGCACCTGACCTGACTAGCTGATCAGACCAAATGCGGGAGAATATCCCCTCAGGGTTGCGTCATCACTTATTCATTCACAATTTCTCTCCATTTATTTCTGTCACGCACAGCCACTCTTCCTTGCTCAACAGACATCCCTCTCGCATCCAGCGCTCTCTTCACACTGTCCATCCATCCTATTCGTGGTCTTCCTCTCAGTCTTATACCTCTCACATCAGATCTAGTTATCTTTTTCACCAATCGCTCATTATCCATTCTCTCCATATGCCCAAACCATTGCAACACCCTCTGCTCAACTCTACCAACCATCTCCCGAACAACTCCAGTTCTCCTTCGCACTTTATCATTTCGCACTCGATCCATACGCGTCACTCCACATACTCCTCAGACATCTCATCTCCATTACATTCAAACTTTTCCTCTCTGCTACACCCATATTCCATGTTTCAGCCCCATATAACGCAGTCGGTACCACAACACCCTCATACAGCCTTCTCTTTACATCCATTCTAAGCGAACGACATTTAAACACTTTTTTCATTCCTCCCAGCACCTTTCCTACTTCATTAATTCTAAACTTCACTTCTGCATCTATTCTTCCATCCACAGCAACATGTGACCCTAGATATTTAAAACAATCTACCTCCTCAAGCAACTTACCATTCAAAACTATATTCATCCCCCTACCATCTATCAACCTCGTACACTTCATCACTTTACTCTTATTCTCATTTACTTTCAATTTCCTCCTTTCACACACCCTTCCAAACTCCTCTACCAACTGTCTCAATTTCTCCTCTGAATCAGTCACCAATGCAGTATCATCTGCAAACAGCAGTTGCTTCAGATTCCACTCTCCTCCATCAACATTTACCAGACTCAGACCACCTAAAACTCTTGCATTCGCCTCCCTTACAACACCATCCATGTAAATATTAAACAACCAAGGCGACATCACACATCCCTGTCGCAGCCCCACTCTCACGGGAAACCAATCACTCACAGCATTTCCCACTCTTACACACGCTCTACTATTTACATAAAAACTTTTCACCCCTTTTAGTAACCTACCATCAAGTCCATACAATCTTAAAACAGTCCACAAAGCCTCCCTATCAATTCTATCATACGCTTTCTCTAAATCCATAAATGCCCAAAACACATCCTTGCCTTTCGCTAAATACTTTTCACACACTTGTCTCACAGCAAACACCTGATCAACGCATCCCCTCCCTCTCCTAAAGCCACACTGCTCATCACTAATCACTCCCTCTGTACCCTCTCTAACTCTCATAATTAACACTCTACCATACACTTTACCTACAACACTCAACAGACTTATACCCCCTAAAGCTAGTACATTCATACTTATCACCCTTGCCTTTATACAACGGGACCACACAAGCACTTGCCCAGTCAATTGGCACCATACCTTTCTCAAAGCACACATTCAATAATCTTACTAACCAGTCAACAATAGTCACTCCACCACCCTTCAGGCATTCCACAGCACACCCATCCATACCTGCAGCTTTCCCTGTTTTCATCTCCTTTACTGCCTTCTCCACTTCCTCCTTCGTGATCAAAGAATCATTCAACTCTCCCAACACATTTATTCCTTGCACCCTTCTATCTGCCACAATCTCAGCCACGTTTTCCTCCTCTACATTTAACAATCTTTCAAAATACTCTGCCCATCTCTTCCTTACTGCATCCATCTCAATTAACATCCTTCCATCCTCTGCTTTTACTCGTTCTTCCTTCCCAGACTCTCCCTTTCGCACCCTTTTCACCTCCTTCCAAAACATTTTCTTATTCTGTTGAAAATTCTCTGTCAGCCGCCTACCCCACCTCTCATCTGCTGCCACTTTAGCATCACGCACAGCCCTTCTCGCTCTATTCCTCTTTTCCTTATACCTTTCATATGACATCTCATCCTTCCTCTGCAGCCACACTTCATATGCACGTCTCTTCTCAGCCACAGCCATACTCACTTCCTCGCACCACCATTCACTTCCTTTTCTTACACCACCACCCACACGTCTCACACCACACCTCTTCTGCATGCTCCACCACAGCACTCTTAAACAACTGCCATTCCTCCTCCACACTGCCATTTTCCCGATCTTTCACTGCGTTCCACTCATCTCTCAATTTCTCCTGATACTCTATCTTTTTCTCTCTTTTATCCAACTCACTCACTTTCAAAACCTCCCTGCCACACCTAACCCTCCTAGCTCTCACCCATCTCTTACCTACTCTTAACTTTCCCTCCACCAGGTAGTGGTCAGACATACCTCCACCCTCCCCTCTCAGAACTCTCACATCCAACAATCTTCCTATTACATTCCTAGACACAACCACATAGTCCATCAAGGCTCTATCAACAACCCTTCCACCCTCCTGTCTCACCCATGTAT
>NW_027644447.1:0-31759 GCF_032717465.1 Coenobita brevimanus
CCATACACCTGTGCGCCATAGTCTAGCTTTGATCGAATAAGGGACTTATACACCATTAATAAAGATTTTCTGTCGGCACCCCAGGTAGTACCCGCTAGGTACTTGAGGACATTTAACGGTTTATCACAACGAGCAAGCAAAGTATTAACGTGAAGTTTAAAATTCATTCTACGATCAAAATGTATTCCTAAAAATTTTACAGAATTTTGAAAAGGTACCGCCTGATTATCCAAAGTTAAGCACAAATTAGGTACGTTACGATTAGTGAAAACTATAGCGGCACACTTACGTACGGAAAACTTAAATCCCCACTGCAAGGCCCATTGGTGGACGGAGTCAAGGGCTGCTTGAATCCGCCCAGCCGAAAATTGTGCATTACGGGAAGAGTGCCATATTGCACAATCGTCAGCGTAGAGTGAGTATTTAAGATTCCTCGGGATGGGAGCTGATGACAGAATATCATTGATCATAATACTAAATAAAGTAGGACTAAGCACACTTCCCTGCGGCACCCCGTTTTCCTGGATAAATATATCCGATGTTACGTTACGGGGCAATTTGACAGAGAAAGTTCTGTCCCTTAAGAAATTTGAAATAAAAACAGGCAAATTTCCTCTTAAACCATAAGCATAGAGCTTCATTAGTATACCGTGTCGCCATGTCATGTCATAGGCTTTATGGATGTCCAAGAACACCCCTATCATGAATTCTTTATTGGCAAATGCCTCTGCAATACAATGCTCCAAATTCATTAAATGATCTAGTGAACTTCTGTATTTACGGAAGCCACATTGTTGATCATTTAACAAATTCTTCGACTCTAAAACAAAAAGAAGCCTATTGTTAACCATTCGTTCCATGACCTTACATAGACAAGAAGTCAACACAATAGGACGAAATGAAGTGGGATTCATAAGACGACCAGCCTCTTTGGGTATCGGTATGACGTGCGCAAAGTGCCATGAGTTTGGGAACGTTCGAGACGCCCAAATCTCATTGTACAATGCTAACATCTTAATCAGGTTGTCCTGATTAAGATGCTGGATCATACCGTACGTGATGGTGTCTGGTCCAGGGCTGGTGTCTTTACAGGATTTAAGGGCAAGGAGCAGTTCATCTAGCGTAAACTCTTGGTTGTACGGGGAGTTTACGTCTTCTGTGGCAAAGTCTAATATCTGTAGCTCAGCCGTGCGTTTATGATGTTGGAAACGCGGGTCATAATTGGCTGAGCTACTTACATGAGAAAAACTCCTGGCGAGGATGTTAGCAACGTCCACGGGCTCGTCATAGATGTTATTATTGACTTCCAAGGTGGTAATGGGGAAATATGGGCCTTTATTATTTAATATTCTTATGGTGGACCAGACTTTACGTAATGGTGTTGTGCGAGTCACCGTGGACACAAAGGACCGCCAGGAGTCACGTTTGGCCCTTCTTATTATTCTCCTTGCCTCAGCCCGTGCCTGTTTGTATGCAATAAAATTTTTCTCAGTGGGCTGACTATCAAAAATCCTGTATCTCCTATTGCGTTTTCTTAATGCTTGTCGGCAATCCGGCGTCCACCAATGTGCTCTATGCTTCGCATGAACTGTAGAAGTCTTGGGAATAGCAGCCTCAGCTGCATGTAATATGGAAGTAGTTATATTTTCGACCTTAACATCTATGGTCTCCCCAGATATATCTAAATTGGCGATCCTTGAGAAGGATCCCCAATCTGCTTTCTTATAGTTAAATTTTGGAGGTGGAGGGTCCGAAATGATGTCGCGTGTATAAGAAAGACAGATGGGCAAATGATCACTTCCCAAGGAGTCGTCGTAAGGGTCCCATGAGAGATCTTGATGTATACCAGGGGAGGCCAAAGATAAGTCAATGGCCGAAAAGTTACCAGTACGATCATCTACACTAGTCGCTCTACCATCGTTCAGAAGACAGAGGTTGGACTGTAGTATTAGGTCGGCTACTTGCTCCCCACGACCATCGATCCTCAAGCTACCCCATTGATAGTGATGGGCGTCAAAATCACCCAACACTAACTTATTCCCAGGGAGATGTTCAACTAGTGAATTAAAAGCATCACTATCAATGGGGCCATGTGGAGGACAGTACAGAGAGCAAATAGACAGATACGTGTTATTAAATTTTACTCTGCACGCGACAGCTTCCAGAGTAGAATTTAGAATCACTTCCGTTTGTGGGTGTGATTTATGTGTGTATATGGCTACTCCGTGACCTTCATATCTTCTATACGAGTGGTAGTGTTTGAACTGTGGAGGATCAGGGTGATCCTCCAGGCGTGTCTCCTGTAAACAAACAACGTCTGGCCTGTGTATAGAAAGCAAGATTGCTATATTGTGTAACTTATTCCCAATACTTCTACAATTCCACTGTAGTATAGTGAATGCGGCGGTTTAAGATTTACGGGGGGGGCCAGTGTGTTTAGTTTTTTTATGCCCCCCGCGACCAGGCGAGTGGCTACTGGGGGACCTTTCCCGGTGCTTGCTGACGGAAACCTCCATATTTTGGTCAATAACAAGGCTCCCAGATTCCACCGAGGAAGAGCTATTCTTCCTCTCCCTCGCTGGGCTAGGAGCAGGGAGGACATGAGGACGTGGCTTTGAAAGGGTGGTGAAGTTATGTTTTACAGTTTTGTCAGGCTTCGATTTAGGCTTGACTGACTGAGAAGCAGCAGCGGCCTGTGAGTATGATGAAGCTTTGGGGAGGTCAGTTAGAGAGTTGGATCGTACAGGAGGTTTAGAGGTGGAGGTGGAGGTAGAGTGAGTGACTTGATTAACAAGCACGAGATCAGTCTGCGTCTCCACAGTGCACATCACAGGGCGGGACATCACTGCCGAAGCATAGGACCTATTCGGTGTGGGAGTTGCATGCAACTCCTTCACCTTTTTCCTTGCTTCGTAGAAAGAGATGCCCTCAGTCGCCTTCACCGCACAGACCTCTTTCTCCTCCTTCCACTTGGGACAATCCCTAGAGGAAGTGAAGTGAGCACCCTTGCAGTGAAAGCAGCTGACACCCTCTGATGTGCAATGGTCAGCATCATGTCCTTGTGTTGCGCACTTGCCACAGACTGATTGAGAAGCCCGACAAGACTTTTCATGGTGTCCATATAACTGACATCGTAAACAACGAAGTGGGTTAGGGATGTATGTCCTTACGTTAACAATTTCATACCCCACTTTGATATGGGTTGGGAGAGTCACTTTACCGAAAGTCAATATAACTGTTGCCGTTTTCGTCCTCCTGCCCTCGGAAAATCTCGTGATGAAACGGGCTTCAATTACATCTTCATGAGCAAGTTCATGTACGATGTCGTCCTCTTCCATGGCCATGAGGTCCCTGCAAGTGATGACTCCCTTGCAGGAATTCATGGAGTGAGGGATCGTTGGCACAACATCATAGCAATGGAATTTGCTCATCTTCATCAAATCCTTAACCTGGGACGAATTTGCAGTCTTTACTAGGAGATCTCCGCTAGCAAGTTTTTTGACCTGTTCCACCTCTCCTGCACATCCATCAATCACCTTCTTGATAATGAAGGGATTGAGGCTGGACAGGGGAGTGGAACCAACCGCATGAATTAAAACAAACTCTGCGTTATGTACATTAATGTCAAGGCGGGTACGTGTCTGGGGCCGTTCAGTCTGGGGGTAGTCAGTCCGTGAGATCAGTCGGGGGTCGGTCAGGACTACCTCCCCCCTGAAGGAGGGAGGCAGCAGTGGCGTCCGCCATAGTTACCACTTCCCCCTCACGGGGAAGTGGGAAGAAAGAGAGAAAAACGACCAAGGGAGAATTGCCCGGGGAACACACACCTATGTCTGAGATTACCCTCTCAAACCACTCTCGGGAGGACGCGCCCGTGTGTAACTCACACCCCAGAGCGATCAGTGGGGGGTACACTCCAGAGGTGAGTAAGCAAAGGCAATCTCAGGAAACAGATATAGACACTTACTATATCTCTAAAGGGCTGGGAGGAGAATTAGTACTAGCTAGCCTAACTTTATTGAAAAACGCCCTAGTGGCGGACAAAACAAAGCTAAAGCCGGGAGGCAACCCTGCAGCTACAGGAGAGCCAGAGAAACACGTCTGCACACTCCACGACCATGCATCAAAGTCCCGCTAACGACTTTTTTTTTTTTTTTTTTTTTCGGCCTATCAACCATTGGGGCCGAAGCCCCTGGTTATTAAGGCCATTTATATATATATGTATATACATTTATGCATATATACATATATATACAAACATATATATATACATACACACACACACACACACACACACACACACACACACACACACACACACACACGCTTCTATGCATACATACAGACACACTTTCATGCAAACGTACATATATATATAATAATTTTAATCTTATTTAATTTTTTTTTCTATTTTTATTTTTTTTTAATTTTTTCTTAGTTTTATATTTTTTATACCTTATATTATAAAGTAAAACTAATCTAAAGACCCTAAAACTAATCACCTAACAGACAAATCGCTAACCTATACTAAATCCTACAGAGACAAATAGCTAGACCTACACTAATGGTAAAAATACCTCGACTAACAGAACACCATCGACTGCAGATATGTAATGCCTTTCTACATTACATACCTGCACTCATCACCTGGTAACTGTCAGTCGAGGCACAACCTAATATAGGGGACATCAATATATGAAAGGGAACCAGACGAGTCAGGAACATTTCCATATACGTCAGCTGTCGTCCCTAATTAAAATAACTTAAGCAAGATAATATAATGTATTTACATAATTGTACAGAAAGTGAAGAACCTCGCCCAGCAGACCACCATCGACTGCAAGTGCCCAATACCTTCCTATATTGCACACTTGCACTCATCAGCTGGTGACTGTCAGGCGAGGAACTTGGCTTAATGTAGGGGACATCAATATTAGAAATAGATCGGTGGGAGGAGGAACTATTTAAAATATGTCAACTGTCAACCCTAATTAATATTACAATATATACATATTTACTCTTCATAAAAACCATAACCACACAGTAAAAAAGTCACATCACTCTGATCAGTCCGGTCTCTCTCAAGAAAGCCATCAATTTATCAGTCATAACAATGTCCCCATCACCCAGGATGGTGGAAAGGGTGAAGGGGACGTCTACTGCGCCGCAGTAATTTATAAGTGAAGCACGTTCACGAATAAATCGCCGACAGCGCAGGATGATATGACTGATAGATAACACCGCATTACAGATGTCACAGTGTGGTGGGAAGCGTCTTTCCATATATGGTTTTATGTGGGTGAAAATGGTGGCATTAAGCCGCAACCGTGCCAACACTTTTTCTTCTAGGCGACTGGGACGGTTGGCAGTGTCCCAGTCGGCCAGGTACGGCTTACTAGTTGGAATATTTAGTCTGGTCCACTGACCTTGCCACAGCTAACGACTTTTTTTTTTTTTTTTTTTTTTTTTTTTTTCCGGCCTATCAACCATTGGGGCCGAAGCCCCTGGTTATTAAGGCCGTGTATATACAGTATATATATATATATGTATATACATTTAAACATATATACATATATATACAAACATATATATATACATACATACACATACACACACACACACACACACACACTTCCATGCATACATACAGACACACTTTCATGCAAACGTACATATATATATAATAATTTTAATCTTATTTATTTTTATTTTTTTTTGTATTTTTATTTTTTTAATTTTTTCTTGGTTTTTTATTTTTTATACCTTATAATATAAAGACAAACTAATCTAAAGACCCTAAAACTAATCACCTAACAGACAAATCGCTAACCTATACTAAATCCTACAGAGACAAATAGCTAGACCTACACTAATGGTAAAAATACCTCGACTAACAGAACACCATCGACTGCAGATATGTAATGCCTTTCTACATTACATACCTGCACTCATCATCTGGTGACTGTCAGTCGAGGCACAACCTAATATAGGGGACATCAATATATGAAAGGGAACCAGACGAGTCAGGAACATTTCCATATACGTCAGCTGTCGTCCCTAATTAGAATAACTTAAGCAAGATAATATAATGTATTTACATAATTTGTACAAAAAGTGAAGAACCTCGCCCAGCAGACCACCATCGACTGCAAGTGCCCAATACCTTCCTATATTGCACACTTGCACTCATCATCTGGTGACTGTCAGGCGAGGAACTTGGCTTAATGTAGGGGACATCTATATTAAAAATAGATCGGTGAGAGGAGGAACTATTTAAAATATGTCAACTGTCAACCCTGATTAATATTACAATATATACATATTTACTGTTCATAAAAACCATAACCACACAGTAAAAAAGTCACATCACTCTGATCAGTCCGGTCTCTCTCAAGAAAGCCATCAATTTATCAGTCATAACAATGTCCCCATCACCCAGGATGGTGGAAAGGGTGAAGGGGACGTCTACTGCGCCGCAGTAATTTATAAGTGAAGCACGTTCACGAATAAATCGCCGACAGCGCAGGATGATATGACTGATAGATAACACCGCATTACAGATGTCACAGTGCGGTGGGAAGCGTCTTTCCATATATGGTTTTATGTGGGTTAAAATGGTGGCATTCAGCCGTAATCGTGCCAACACTTTTTCTTCTAAGCGACTGGGACGGTTGGCAGTGTCCCAGTCGCCCAGGTACGGCTTACAAGTTGGAATATTTAGTCTGGTCCACTGACCTTGCCACAGAAGATTTATTGATTTCTTTCCGAGAGAGAGACTCGACCGTAGATCACGAGGAACGTCCCAAGTCTCCTCGAGCTCTACAGCCGACTTTGCAAGTAAGTCAGCCTGCTCATTGCCGTAGATACGACAATGACCAGGCACCCAGATCAGCGTGAATGACTTGTTGCATGAATGCAACTTATTAACGATGCGGCCCTGGATCTCGTGAGAGTCCGTAGTACAAGATGCAATTGCCTGAAGGGCTGATTTTGAATCTGAAAATATGACAAATGAGTCATGTCTAGAATTGAGAGCATAGTCTATGGCTTTGTCAATAGCAAAAAGTTCTGAAGTAAACACAGATGTATGAGTCGGCAACCGATACCTGAGGGCACATTCAGTCGACCACACACTTGCACCCACACATTCACTCGACTTGGAGCCGTCGGTGTACAATTGATGGGACCCCAAGTGACGAACAATGATCTTACGAAACAAGTGGTGGACCTCCGCCTCCGGCGCCTTGGCCTTTGGTGCTGGGAGCCATGTGACATCGACTGTAAAGCCGGGTGGCTCCCAAGGCGCTATATTTTTTAGCACCAACTTGTCACAGTCACTGGGGTCCACATCAAGCTCCTGAGTCAGTAAGTGGAGGCGAGCGGCAAGTGGCCGACGCACCCCCCGCAGAAGGTGGTGGTATTGATGCAGGAGGGTACAGGCCACATTGCCGATATTACATTTCCTAAATGTCCTTATACCATAGGAAAATGCCAGGTGGTCACGGCGAATACGGAGGGGAGGCACATTCGCCTCCACTTCCATACGAGCCACACGGGTACACCGTACAGCTCCAAGACACATTCGCAAGCATTTATTCTGTAACACATCCAATCCTTTCAGCGTGGCATCAGATGCCGAGCCATACACCTGTGCGCCATAGTCTAGCTTTGATCGAATAAGGGACTTATACACCATTAATAAAGATTTTCTGTCGGCACCCCAGGTAGTACCCGCTAGGTACTTGAGGACATTTAACGGTTTATCACAACGAGCAAGCAAAGTATTAACGTGAAGTTTAAAATTCATTCTACGATCAAAATGTATTCCTAAAAATTTTACAGAATTTTGAAAAGGTACCGCCTGATTATCCAAAGTTAAGCACAAATTAGGTACGTTACGATTAGTGAAAACTATAGCGGCACACTTACGTACGGAAAACTTAAATCCCCACTGCAAGGCCCATTGGTGGACGGAGTCAAGGGCTGCTTGAATCCGCCCAGCCGAAAATTGTGCATTACGGGAAGAGTGCCATATTGCACAATCGTCAGCGTAGAGTGAGTATTTAAGATTCCTCGGGATGGGAGCTGATGACAGAATATCATTGATCATAATACTAAATAAAGTAGGACTAAGCACACTTCCCTGCGGCACCCCGTTTTCCTGGATAAATATATCCGATGTTACGTTACGGGGCAATTTGACAGAGAAAGTTCTGTCCCTTAAGAAATTTGAAATAAAAACAGGCAAATTTCCTCTTAAACCATAAGCATAGAGCTTCATTAGTATACCGTGTCGCCATGTCATGTCATAGGCTTTATGGATGTCCAAGAACACCCCTATCATGAATTCTTTATTGGCAAATGCCTCTGCAATACAATGCTCCAAATTCATTAAATGATCTAGTGAACTTCTGTATTTACGGAAGCCACATTGTTGATCATTTAACAAATTCTTCGACTCTAAAACAAAAAGAAGCCTATTGTTAACCATTCGTTCCATGACCTTACATAGACAAGAAGTCAACACAATAGGACGAAATGAAGTGGGATTCATAAGACGACCAGCCTCTTTGGGTATCGGTATGACGTGCGCAAAGTGCCATGAGTTTGGGAACGTTCGAGACGCCCAAATCTCATTGTACAATGCTAACATCTTAATCAGGTTGTCCTGATTAAGATGCTGGATCATACCGTACGTGATGGTGTCTGGTCCAGGGCTGGTGTCTTTACAGGATTTAAGGGCAAGGAGCAGTTCATCTAGCGTAAACTCTTGGTTGTACGGGGAGTTTACGTCTTCTGTGGCAAAGTCTAATATCTGTAGCTCAGCCGTGCGTTTATGATGTTGGAAACGCGGGTCATAATTGGCTGAGCTACTCCTGGCGAGGATGTTAGCAACGTCCACGGGCTCGTCATAGATGTTATTATTGACTTCCAAGGTGGTAATGGGGAAATATGGGCCTTTATTATTTAATATTCTTATGGTGGACCAGACTTTACGTAATGGTGTTGTACGAGTCACCGTGGACACAAAGGACCGCCAGGAGTCACGTTTGGCCCTTCTTATTATTCTCCTTGCCTCAGCCCGTGCCTGTTTGTATGCAATAAAATTTTTCTCAGTGGGCTGACTATCAAAAATCCTGTATCTCCTATTGCGTTTTCTTAATGCTTGTCGGCAATCCGGCGTCCACCAATGTGCTCTATGCTTCGCATGAACTGTAGAAGTCTTGGGAATAGCAGCCTCAGCTGCATGTAATATGGAAGTAGTTATATTTTCGACCTTAACATCTATGGTCTCCACAGATATATCTAAATTGGCGATCCTTGAGAAGGATCCCCAATCTGCTTTCTTATAGTTAAATTTTGGAGGTGGAGGGTCCGAAATGATGTCGCGTGTATAAGAAAGACAGATGGGCAAATGATCACTTCCCAAGGAGTCGTCGTAAGGGTCCCATGAGAGATCTTGATGTATACCAGGGGAGGCCAAAGATAAGTCAATGGCCGAAAAGTTACCAGTACGATCATCTACACTAGTCGCTCTACCATCGTTCAGAAGACAGAGGTTGGACTGTAGTATTAGGTCGGCTACTTGCTCCCCACGACCATCGATCCTCAAGCTACTCCATTGATAGTGATGGGCGTTAAAATCACCCAACACTAACTTATTCCCAGGGAGATGTTCAACTAGTGAATTAAAAGCATCACTATCAATGGGGCCATGTGGAGGACAGTACAGAGAGCAAATAGACAGATACGTGTTATTAAATTTTACTCTGCACGCGACAGCTTCCAGAGTAGAATTTAGAATCACTTCCGTTTGTGGGTGTGATTTATGTGTGTATATGGCTACTCCGTGACCTTCATATCTTCTATACGAGTGGTAGTGTTTGAACTGTGGAGGATCAGGGTGATCCTCCAGGCGTGTCTCCTGTAAACAAACAACGTCTGGCCTGTGTATAGAAAGCAAGATTGCTATATTGTGTAACTTATTCCCAATACTTCTACAATTCCACTGTAGTATAGTGAATGCGGCGGTTTAAGATTTACGGGGGGGGCCAGTGTGTTTAGTTTTTTTATGCCCCCCGCGACCAGGCGAGTGGCTACTGGGGGACCTTTCCCGGTGCTTGCTGACGGAAACCTCCATATTTTGGTCAATAACAAGGCTCCCAGATTCCACCGAGGAAGAGCTATTCTTCCTCTCCCTCGCTGGGCTAGGAGCAGGGAGGACATGAGGACGTGGCTTTGAAAGGGTGGTGAAGTTATGTTTTACAGTTTTGTCAGGCTTCGATTTAGGCTTGACTGACTGAGAAGCAGCAGCGGCCTGTGAGTATGATGAAGCTTTAACAGGGAGGTCAGTTAGAGAGTTGGATCGTACAGGAGGTTTAGAGGTGGAGGTGGAGGTAGAGTGAGTGACTTGATTAACAAGCACGAGATCAGTCTGCGTCTCCACAGTGCACATCACAGGGCGGGACATCACTGCCGAAGCATAGGACCTATTCGGTGTGGGAGTTGCATGCAACTCCTTCACCTTTTTCCTTGCTTCGTAGAAAGAGATGCCCTCAGTCGCCTTCACCGCACAGACCTCTTTCTCCTCCTTCCACTTGGGACAATCCCTAGAGGAAGTGAAGTGAGCACCCTTGCAGTGAAAGCAGCTGACACCCTCTGATGTGCAATGGTCAGCATCATGTCCTTGTGTTGCGCACTTGCCACAGACTGATTGAGAAGCCCGACAAGACTTTTCATGGTGTCCATATAACTGACATCGTAAACAACGAAGTGGGTTAGGGATGTATGTCCTTACGTTAACAATTTCATACCCCACTTTGATATGGGTTGGGAGAGTCACTTTACCGAAAGTCAATATAACTGTTGCCGTTTTCGTCCTCCTGCCCTCGGAAAATCTCGTGATGAAACGGGCTTCAATTACATCTTCATGAGCAAGTTCATGTACGATGTCGTCCTCTTCCATGGCCATGAGGTCCCTGCAAGTGATGACTCCCTTGCAGGAATTCATGGAGTGAGGGATCGTTGGCACAACATCATAGCAATGGAATTTGCTCATCTTCATCAAATCCTTAACCTGGGACGAATTTGCAGTCTTTACTAGGAGATCTCCGCTAGCAAGTTTTTTGACCTGTTCCACCTCTCCTGCACATCCATCAATCACCTTCTTGATAATGAAGGGATTGAGGCTGGACAGGGGAGTGGAACCAACCGCATGAATTAAAACAAACTCTGCGTTATGTACATTAATGTCAAGGCGGGTACGTGTCTGGGGCCGTTCAGTCTGGGGGTAGTCAGTCCGTGAGACAGTCGGGGGTCGGTCAGGACTACCTCCCCCCCTGAAGGGGAGGGAGGCAGCAGTGGCGTCCGCCATAGTTACCACTTCCCCCTCACGGGGGAAGTGGGAAGAGAGAGAAAAACGACCAAGGGAGAATTGCCCGGGGAACACACACCTAATCTGAGATTACCCTCTCAAACCACTCTCGGGAGGACGCGCCCGTGTGTAACTCACACCCCAGAGCGATCAGTGGGGGGTACACTCCAGAGGTGAGTAAGCAAAGGCAATCTCAGGAAACAGATATAGACACTTACTATATCTCTAAAGGGCTGGGAGGAGAATTAGTACTAGCTAGCCTAACTTTATTGAAAAACGCCCTAGTGGCGGACAAAACAAAGCTAAAGCCGGGAGGCAACCCTGCAGCTACAGGAGAGCCAGAGAAACACGTCTGCACACTCCACGACCATGCATCAAAGTCCCGCTAACGACTTTTTTTTTTTTTTTTTTTTTTTTTTTTTTACGGCCTATCAACCATTGGGGCCGAAGCCCCTGGTTATTAAGGCCATTTATATATATATGTATATACATTTAAGCATATATACATATATATACAAACATATATATATACATACACACACACACACACACACACACACACACACACACACACACACACACGCTTCTATGCATACATACAGACACACTTTCATGCAAACGTACATATATATATAATAATTTTAATCTTATTTAATTTTTTTTTCTATTTTTATTTTTTTTTTATTTTTTCTTAGTTTTATATTTTTTATACCTTATATTACTTATAAACTAAAATACCTAATGTAAAGACCCTAAAACTAATCACCTAACAGACAAATCGCTAACCTATACTAAATCCTACAGAGACAAATAGCTAGACCTACACTAATGGTAAAAATACCTCGACTAACAGAACACCATCGACTGCAGATATGTAATGCCTTTCTACATTACATACCTGCACTCATCACCTGGTAACTGTCAGTCGAGGCACAACCTAATATAGGGGACATCAATATATGAAAGGGAACCAGACGAGTCAGGAACATTTCCATATACGTCAGCTGTCGTCCCTAATTAAAATAACTTAAGCAAGATAATATAATGTATTTACATAATTGTACAGAAAGTGAAGAACCTCGCCCAGCAGACCACCATCGACTGCAAGTGCCCAATACCTTCCTATATTGCACACTTGCACTCATCAGCTGGTGACTGTCAGGCGAGGAACTTGGCTTAATGTAGGGGACATCAATATTAGAAATAGATCGGTGGGAGGAGGAACTATTTAAAATATGTCAACTGTCAACCCTAATTAATATTACAATATATACATATTTACTCTTCATAAAAACCATAACCACACAGTAAAAAAGTCACATCACTCTGATCAGTCCGGTCTCTCTCAAGAAAGCCATCAATTTATCAGTCATAACAATGTCCCCATCACCCAGGATGGTGGAAAGGGTGAAGGGGACGTCTACTGCGCCGCAGTAATTTATAAGTGAAGCACGTTCACGAATAAATCGCCGACAGCGCAGGATGATATGACTGATAGATAACACCGCATTACAGATGTCACAGTGCGGTGGGAAGCGTCTTTCCATATATGGTTTTATGTGGGTGAAAATGGTGGCATTAAGCCGCAACCGTGCCAACACTTTTTCTTCTAGGCGACTGGGACGGTTGGCAGTGTCCCAGTCGGCCAGGTACGGCTTACTAGTTGGAATATTTAGTCTGGTCCACTGACCTTGCCACAGCTAACGACTTTTTTTTTTTTTTTTTTTTTTTTTTTTTTTTTTTTTTTTTCCGGCCTATCAACCATTGGGGCCGAAGCCCCTGGTTATTAAGGCCGTGTATATACAGTATATATATATATATATGTATATACATTTAAACATATATACATATATATACAAACATATATATATACATACATACACATACACACACACACACACACACACACTTCCATGCATACATACAGACACACTTTCATGCAAACGTACACATATATATAATAATTTTAATCTTATTTATTTTTATTTTTTTTTGTATTTTTATTTTTTTAATTTTTTCTTGGTTTTTTATTTTTTATACCTTATAATATAAAGACAAACTAATCTAAAGACCCTAAAACTAATCACCTAACAGACAAATCGCTAACCTATACTAAATCCTACAGAGACAAATAGCTAGACCTACACTAATGGTAAAAATACCTCGACTAACAGAACACCATCGACTGCAGATATGTAATGCCTTTCTACATTACATACCTGCACTCATCATCTGGTGACTGTCAGTCGAGGCACAACCTAATATAGGGGACATCAATATATGAAAGGGAACCAGACGAGTCAGGAACATTTCCATATACGTCAGCTGTCGTCCCTAATTAGAATAACTTAAGCAAGATAATATAATGTATTTACATAATTTGTACAAAAAGTGAAGAACCTCGCCCAGCAGACCACCATCGACTGCAAGTGCCCAATACCTTCCTATATTGCACACTTGCACTCATCATCTGGTGACTGTCAGGCGAGGAACTTGGCTTAATGTAGGGGACATCTATATTAAAAATAGATCGGTGAGAGGAGGAACTATTTAAAATATGTCAACTGTCAACCCTGATTAATATTACAATATATACATATTTACTGTTCATAAAAACCATAACCACACAGTAAAAAAGTCACATCACTCTGATCAGTCCGGTCTCTCTCAAGAAAGCCATCAATTTATCAGTCATAACAATGTCCCCATCACCCAGGATGGTGGAAAGGGTGAAGGGGACGTCTACTGCGCCGCAGTAATTTATAAGTGAAGCACGTTCACGAATAAATCGCCGACAGCGCAGGATGATATGACTAATAGATAACACCGCATTACAGATGTCACAGTGCGGTGGGAAGCGTCTTTCCATATATGGTTTTATGTGGGTTAAAATGGTGGCATTCAGCCGTAATCGTGCCAACACTTTTTCTTCTAAGCGACTGGGACGGTTGGCAGTGTCCCAGTCGCCCAGGTACGGCTTACAAGTTGGAATATTGAGTCTGGTCCACTGACCTTGCCACAGAAGATTTATTGATTTCTTTCCGAGAGAGAGACTCGACCGTAGATCACGAGGAACGTCCCAAGTCTCCTCGAGCTCTACAGCCGACTTTGCAAGTAAGTCAGCCTGCTCATTGCCGTAGATACGACAATGACCAGGCACCCAGATCAGCGTGAATGACTTGTTGCATGAATGCAACTTATTAACGATGCGGCCCTGGATCTCGTGAGAGTCCGTAGTACAAGATGCAATTGCCTGAAGGGCTGATTTTGAATCTGAAAATATGACAAATGAGTCATGTCTAGAATTGAGAGCATAGTCTATGGCTTTGTCAATAGCAAAAAGTTCTGAAGTAAACACAGATGTATGAGTCGGCAACCGATACCTGAGGGCACATTCAGTCGACCACACACTTGCACCCACACATTCACTCGACTTGGAGCCGTCGGTGTACAATTGATGGGACCCCAAGTGACGAACAATGATCTTACGAAACAAGTGGTGGACCTCCGCCTCCGGCGCCTTGGCCTTTGGTGCTGGGAGCCATGTGACATCGACTGTAAAGCCGGGTGGCTCCCAAGGCGCTATATTTTTTAGCACCAACTTGTCACAGTCACTGGGGTCCACATCAAGCTCCTGAGTCAGTAAGTGGAGGCGAGCGGCAAGTGGCCGACGCACCCCCCGCAGAAGGTGGTGGTATTGATGCAGGGGGGTACAGGCCACATTGCCGATATTACATTTCCTAAATGTCCTTATACCATAGGAAAAGGCCAGGTGGTCACGGCGAATACGGAGGGGAGGCACATTCGCCTCCACTTCCATACGAGCCACACGGGTACACCGTACAGCTCCAAGACACATTCGCAAGCATTTATTCTGTAACACATCCAATCCTTTCAGCGTGGCATCAGATGCCGAGCCATACACCTGTGCGCCATAGTCTAGCTTTGATCGAATAAGGGACTTATACACCATTAATAAAGATTTTCTGTCGGCACCCCAGGTAGTACCCGCTAGGTACTTGAGGACATTTAACGGTTTATCACAACGAGCAAGCAAAGTATTAACGTGAAGTTTAAAATTCATTCTACGATCAAAATGTATTCCTAAAAATTTTACAGAATTTTGAAAAGGTACCGCCTGATTATCCAAAGTTAAGCACAAATTAGGTACGTTACGATTAGTGAAAACTATAGCGGCACACTTACGTACGGAAAACTTAAATCCCCACTGCAAGGCCCATTGGTGGACGGAGTCAAGGGCTGCTTGAATCCGCCCAGCCGAAAATTGTGCATTACGGGAAGAGTGCCATATTGCACAATCGTCAGCGTAGAGTGAGTATTTAAGATTCCTCGGGATGGGAGCTGATGACAGAATATCATTGATCATAATACTAAATAAAGTAGGACTAAGCACACTTCCCTGCGGCACCCCGTTTTCCTGGATAAATATATCCGATGTTACGTTACGGGGCAATTTGACAGAGAAAGTTCTGTCCCTTAAGAAATTTGAAATAAAAACAGGCAAATTTCCTCTTAAACCATAAGCATAGAGCTTCATTAGTATACCGTGTCGCCATGTCATGTCATAGGCTTTATGGATGTCCAAGAACACCCCTATCATGAATTCTTTATTGGCAAATGCCTCTGCAATACAATGCTCCAAATTCATTAAATGATCTAGTGAACTTCTGTATTTACGGAAGCCACATTGTTGATCATTTAACAAATTCTTCGACTCTAAAACAAAAAGAAGCCTATTGTTAACCATTCGTTCCATGACCTTACATAGACAAGAAGTCAACACAATAGGACGAAATGAAGTGGGATTCATAAGACGACCAGCCTCTTTGGGTATCGGTATGACGTGCGCAAAGTGCCATGAGTTTGGGAACGTTCGAGACGCCCAAATCTCATTGTACAATGCTAACATCTTAATCAGGTTGTCCTGATTAAGATGCTGGATCATACCGTACGTGATGGTGTCTGGTCCAGGGCTGGTGTCTTTACAGGATTTAAGGGCAAGGAGCAGTTCATCTAGCGTAAACTCTTGGTTGTACGGGGAGTTTACGTCTTCTGTGGCAAAGTCTAATATCTGTAGCTCAGCCGTGCGTTTATGATGTTGGAAACGCGGGTCATAATTGGCTGAGCTACTTACATGAGAAAAACTCCTGGCGAGGATGTTAGCAACGTCCACGGGCTCGTCATAGATGTTATTATTCACCTGAAGGGTGGTGACAGGGAAATATGGGCCTTTATTATTTAATATTCTTATGGTGGACCAGACTTTACGTAATGGTGTTGTACGAGTCACCGTGGACACAAAGGACCGCCAGGAGTCACGTTTGGCCCTTCTTATTATTCTCCTTGCCTCAGCCCGTGCCTGTTTGTATGCAATAAAATTTTTCTCAGTGGGCTGACTATCAAAAATCCTGTATCTCCTATTGCGTTTTCTTAATGCTTGTCGGCAATCCGGCGTCCACCAATGTGCTCTATGCTTCGCATGAACTGTAGAAGTCTTGGGAATAGCAGCCTCAGCTGCGTGTAATATGGAAGTAGTTATATTTTCGACCTTAACATCTATGGTCTCCCCAGATATATCTAAATTGGCGATCCTTGAGAAGGATCCCCAATCTGCTTTCTTATAGTTAAATTTTGGAGGTGGAGGGTCCGAAATGATGTCGCGTGTATAAGAAAGACAGATGGGTAAATGATCACTTCCCAAGGAGTCGTCGTAAGGGTCCCATGAGAGATCTTGATGTATACCAGGGGAGGCCAAAGATAAGTCAATGGCCGAAAAGTTACCAGTACGATCATCTACACGAGTCGCTCTACCATCGTTCAGAAGACAGAGGTTGGACTGTAGTATTAGGTCGGCTACTTGCTCCCCACGACCATCGATCCTCAAGCTACCCCATTGATAGTGATGGGCGTTAAAATCGCCCAACACTAACTTATTTCCAGGCAGATGTTCAACTAGTGAATTTAAAGCATCACTATCAATGGGGCCATGTGGAGGACAGTACAGAGAGCAAATAGACAGATACGTGTTATTAAATTTTACTCTGCACGCGACAGCTTCCAGAGTAGAATTTAGAATCACTTCCGTTTGTGGGTGTGATTTATGTGTGTATATGGCTACTCCGTGACCTTCATATCTTCTATACGAGTGGTAGTGTTTGAACTGTGGAGGATCAGGGTGATCCTCCAGGCGCGTCTCCTGTAAACAAACAACGTCTGGCCTGTGTATAGAAAGCAAGATTGCTATATTGTGTAACTTATTCCCAATACTTCTACAATTCCACTGTAGTATAGTGAATGCGGCGGTTTAAGATTTACGGGGGGGCCAGTGTGTTTAGTTTTTATGCCCCCGCGACCAGGCGAGTGGCTACCGGGGGACCTTTCCCGGTGCTTGCTGACGGAAACCTCCATATTTTGGTCAATAACAAGGCTCCCAGATTCCACCGAGGAAGAGCTATTCTTCCTCTCCCTCGCTGGGCTAGGAGCAGGGAGGACATGAGGACGTGGCTTTGAAAGGGTGGTGAAGTTATGTTTTACAGTCTTGTCAGGCTTCGATTTAGGCTTGACTGACTGAGAAGCAGCAGCAGCCTGAGAGTACGATGAAGCTTTAGGGAGGTCAGTTAGAGAGTTGGATCGTACAGAAGGTTTAGAGGTGGAGGTGGAGGTAGAGTGAGTGACTTGATTACCAAGCACTAGATCAGTCTGCGTCTCCACAGTGCACAACACAGGGCTGGATATCACTGCCGAAGCATAGGATCTATTCGGTGTGGGAGTTGCATGCAACTCCTTCACCAATTTCATAGCGTCGTAGAAAGAGATGCCCTCAGTCGCCTTCACCGCACAGACCTCTTTCTCCTCCTTCCACTTGGGACAATCCCAAGAGGAAGTGAAGTGAGCACCCTTGCAGTGAAAGCAGCTGACACCCTCTGATGTGCAGTGGTCAGCATCATGTCCTTGTGTTGCGCACTTGCCACAGACTGATTGAGAAGCCCGAGAAGACTTTTCATGGTGTCCATATAACTGACATCGTAAACAACGAAGTGGGTTAGGGATGTATGTCCTTACGTTAAAAATTTCATACCCCACTCTGATATGGGTTGGGAGAGTCACTTTACCGAAAGTCAATATAACCGTTGCCGTTTTCGTCCTCCTGCCCTCGGAAAATCTCGTGATGAAACGGGCTTCAATTACATCTTGCTGAGCCAGTTCATGTACGATGTCGTCCTCTTCCATGGCCATGAGATCCCTGCAAGTGATGACTCCCTTGCAGGAATTCATGGAGTGAGGGATCGTTGGCACAACATCATAGCAATGGAATTTGCTCATCTTCATCAAATCCTTAACCTGGGACGAATTTGCAGTCTTTACTAGGAGATCTCCGCTAGCAAGTTTTTGACCTGTTCCACCTCTCCTGCACATCCATCAATCACCTTCTTGATAATGAAGGGATTGAGGCTGGACAGGGGAGTGGAACCAACCGCAGTGAATTAAAACAAACTCGGCATTATGTACATTAATGTCAAGGCGGGTACGTGTCTGGGGCCGTTCAGTCTGGGGGTAGTCAGTCCGTGTAGACAGTCGGGGGTCGGTCAGGACTACCTCCCCCCTGAAGGAGGGAGGCAGCAGTGGCGTCCGCCATAGTTACCACTTCCCCCTTACGGGGGAAGTGGGAAGAAAGAGAAAACAACCAAGGGACAATTTGCCCGGGAAAACACACCTAAGTCTGAGGTTGCCCTCTCAAACCACTCTCGGGAGGACGCGCCCGTGTGTAACTCACACCCCAGAGCGATCAGTGGGGGGTACACTCCAGAGGTGAGTAAGCAAAGGCAATCTCAGGAAACAGATATAGACACTTACTATATCTCTAAAGGGCTGGGAGGAAAATTAGTACTAGCTAACCTAACTTTATTGAAAAAACGCCCTAGTGGCGAAAAAGAAAAAGCTAAAGCCGGTGAGGCAACCCTGCAGCTAGAGGAGAGCTCAGGAAACACGTCTGTACTCTCCACGACCATCCATCAAAGTCCCACTAATGACTTTTTTTTTTTTTTTTTTTTTTTTTTTTTTTTTTTTTTTCCGGCCTATCAACCATTGGGGCCGAAGCCCCTGGTTATTAAGGCTATATATATGTATATATGTATATACATTTAAACATAAATACATATATATACATATAAAAACATATATATATACATACACACACACACACACACACACACACACACACACACACACACACACACGCTTCTATGCATACATACAGACACACTTTCATGCAAACGTACATATATATATAATAATTTTAATCTTATTTTATTTTTTTATTTTTTTTATTATTATTTTTATTTATTTTTTTATTTTTATACCTTATATTACTTATAATAAAACTAATCTAAAGACCCTAAAACTAATCACCTAACAGACAAATCGCTAACCTATACTAAATCCTACAGAGACAAATAGCTAGACCTACACTAATGGTAAAAATACCTCGACTAACAGAACACCATCGACTGCAGATATGTAATGCCTTTCTACATTACATACCTGCACTCATCACCTGGTAACTGTCAGTCGAGGCACAACCTAATATAGGGGACATCAATATATGAAAGGGAACCAGACGAGTCAGGAACATTTCCATATACGTCAGCTGTCGTCCCTAATTAGAATAACTTAAGCAAGATAATATAATGTATTTACATAATTTGTACAAAAAGTGAAGAACCTCGCCCAGCAGACCACCATCGACTGCAAGTGCCCAATACCTTCCTATGTTGCACACTTGCACTCATCAGCTGGTGACTGTCAGGCGAGGAACTTGGCTTAATGTAGGGGACATCAATATTAGAAATAGATCGGTGGGAGGAGGAACTATTTAAAATATGTCAACTGTCAACCCTAATTAATATTACAATATATACATATTTACTCTTCATAAAAACCATAACCACACAGTAAAAAAGTCACATCACTCTGATCAGTCCGGTCTCTCTCAAGAAAGCCATCAATTTATCAGTCATAACAATGTCCCCATCACCCAGGATGGTGGAAAGGGTGAAGGGGACGTCTACTGCGCCGCAGTAATTTATAAGTGAAGCACGTTCACGAATAAATCGCCGACAGCGCAGGATGATATGACTGATAGATAACACCGCATTACAGATGTCACAGTGCGGTGGGAAGCGTCTTTCCATATATGGTTTTATGTGGGTTAAAATGGTGGCATTAAGCCGCAACCGTGCCAACACTTTTTCTTCTAGGCGACTGGGACGGTTGGCAGTGTCCCAGTCGCCCAGGTACGGCTTACAAGTTGGAATATTTAGTCTGGTCCACTGACCTTGCCACAGAAGATTTATTGATTTCTTTCCGAGAGATAGACTCGACCGTAGATCACGAGGAACGTCCCAAGTCTCCTCGAGTTCTACAGCCGACTTTGCAAGTAAGTCAGCCTGCTCATTGCCGTAGATACGACAATGACCAGGCACCCAGATCAGCGTGAATGACTTGTTGCATGAATGCAACTTATTAACGATGCGGCCCTGGATCTCGTGAGAGTCCGTAGTACAAGATGCAATTGCCTGAAGGGCTGATTTTGAATCTGAAAATATGACAAATGAGTCATGCCTAGAATTGAGAGCATAGTCTATGGCTTTGTCAATAGCAAAGAGTTCTGAAGTAAACACAGATGTATGAGTCGGCAACCGATACCTGAGGGCACATTCAGTCGACCACACACTTGCACCCACACATTCACTCGACTTGGAGCCGTCGGTGTACAATTGATGGGACCCCAAGTGACGAACAATGATGTTACGAAACAAGTGGTGGACCTCCGCCTCCGGCGCCTTGGCCTTTGGTGCTGGGAGCCATGTAACATCGACTATAAAGCCGGGTGGCTCCCACGGCGCTATATTTTTAAGCACCAACTTGTCACAGTCACTGGGGTCCACATCAAGCTCCTGAGTCAGTAAGTGGAGGCGAGCGGCAAGTGGCCGACGCACCCCCCGCAGAAGGTGGTGGTATTGACGCAGGGGGGTACAGGCCACATTGCCGATATTACTTTTTCTTAATGTCCTTACACCATAGGACAAGGCCAGGTGGTCACGGCGAATACGGAGGGAGGCACATTCGCCTCCACTTCCATACGAGCTACACGGGTACACCGGACAGCTCCAAGACACATTCGCAAACATTTATTCTGCAACACATCCAATCCTTTCAGCGTGGCATCGGATGCCGAGCCATACACCTGTGCGCCATAGTCTAGCTTTCATCGAATAAGGGACTTATACACCATTAATAAAGATTTTCTGTCGGCACCCCAGGTAGTACCCGCTAGGTACTTGAGGACATTTAACGGTTTATCACAACGAGCAAGCAAAGTATTAACGTGAAGTTTAAAATTCATTCTACGATCAAAATGTATTCCTAAAAATTTTACAGAATTTTGAAAAGGTACCGCCTGATTATCCAAAGTTAAGCACAAATTAGGTACGTTACGATTAGTGAAAACTATAGCGGCACACTTACGTACGGAAAACTTAAATCCCCACTGCAAGGCCCATTGGTGGACGGAGTCAAGGGCTGCTTGAATCCGCCCAGCCGAAAATTGTGCATTACGGGAAGAGTGCCATATTGCACAATCGTCAGCGTAGAGTGAGTATTTAAGATTCCTCGGGATGGGAGCTGATGACAGAATATCATTGATCATAATACTAAATAAAGTAGGACTAAGCACACTTCCCTGTGGCACCCCGTTTTCCTGGATAAATATATCCGATGTTACGTTACGGGGCAATTTGACAGAGAAAGTTCTGTCCCTTAAGAAATTTGAAATAAAAACAGGCAAATTTCCTCTTAAACCATAAGCATAGAGCTTCATTAGTACACCGTGTCGCCAGGTCATGTCATAGGCTTTATGGATGTCCAGGAACACCCCTATCATGAATTCTTTATTGGCAAATGCCTCTGCAATACAATGCTCCAAATTCATTAAATGATCTAGTGAACTTCTGTATTTACGGAAGCCACATTGTTGATCATTTAACAAATTCTTCGACTCTAAAACAAAAAGAAGCCTATTGTTAACCATACGTTCCATGACCTTACATAGACAAGAAGTCAACACAATAGGACGAAATGAAGTGGGATTCATAAGACGACCAGCCTCTTTGGGTATCGGTATGACGTGCGCAAAGTGCCATGAGTTTGGGAACGTTCGAGACGCCCAAATCTCATTGTACAATGCTAACATCTTAATCAGGTTGTCCTGATTAAGATGCTGGATCATACCGTACGTGATGGTGTCTGGTCCAGGGCTGGTGTCTTTACAGGATTTAAGGGCAAGGAGCAGTTCATCTAGCGTAAACTCTTGGTTGTACGGGGAGTTTACGTCTTCTGTGGCAAAGTCTAATATCTGTAGCTCAGCCGTGCGTTTATGATGTTGGAAACGCGGGTCATAATTGGCTGAGCTACTTACATGAGAAAAACTCCTGGCGAGGATGTTAGCAACGTCCACGGGCTCGTCATAGATGTTATTATTCACCTGAAGGGTGGTGACTGGGAAATATGGGCCTTTATTATTTAATATTCTTATGGTGGACCAGACTTTACGTAATGGTGTTGTACGAGTCACCGTGGACACAAAAGACCGCCAGGAGTCACGTTTGGCCCTTCTTATTATTCTCCTTGCCTCAGCCCGTGCCTGTTTGTATGCAATAAAATTTTTCTCAGTGGGCTGACTATCAAAAATCCTGTATCTCCTATTGCGTTTTCTTAATGCTTGTCGGCAATCCGGCGTCCACCAATGTGCTCTATGCTTCGCATGAACTGTAGAAGTCTTGGGAATAGCAGCCTCAGCTGCGTGTAATATGGAAGTAGTTATATTTTCGACCTTAACATCTATGGTCTCCCCGGATATATCTAAATTGGCGATCCTTGAGAAGGATCCCCAATCTGCTTTCTTATAGTTAAATTTTGGAGGTGGAGGGTCCGAAATGATGTCGCGTGTATAAGAAAGACAGATGGGTAAATGATCACTTCCCAAGGAGTCGTCGTAAGGGTCCCATGAGAGATCTTGATGTATACCAGGGGAGGCCAAAGATAAGTCAATGGCCGAAAAGTTACCAGTACGATCATCTACACGAGTCGCTCTACCATCGTTCAGAAGACAGAGGCTTGACTGTAGTATTAGGTCGGCTACTTGCTCCCCACGACCATCGATCCTCAAGCTACCCCATTGATAGTGATGGGCGTTAAAATCGCCCAACACTAACTTATTCCCAGGGAGATGTTCAACTAGTGAATTTAAAGCATCACTATCAATGGGGCCATGTGGAGGACAGTACAGAGAGCAAATAGACAGATACGTGTTATTAAATTTTACTCTGCACGCGACAGCTTCCAGAGTAGAATTTAGAATCACTTCCGTTTGTGGGTGTGATTTATGTGTGTATATGGCAACTCCGTGACCTTCATATCTTCTATACGAGTGATAGTGTCTGAACTGTGGAGGATCAGGGTGATCCTCCAGGCGCGTCTCCTGTAAACAAACAACGTCTGGCCTGTGTATAGAAAGCAAGATTGCTATATTGTGTAACTTATTCCCAATACCTCTACAATTCCACTGTAATACAGTGAAAGCGACGGTTTAAGATTTTCGTTGGGGGCCAGTGTGCTTTGTCTTTTAGTGTCTCCCGCCGGCAGGCGAGCGACTACCGGGGGACCTATCCCGGTGCTTGTTAATGGAAACCTCCATATTGTCATCAATAACTAGGTTCCCAGCCTCCCCCGAGGAAGAGCTAACCTTTCTCTCCCTCGCTGGAGTAGGAACCGGAAGGACATGAGGACGTGACTGTTTCGTGAGGGTGGTCATGTTACTTTTACTAGACTTGTCAGGCTTCGTTTTAGGCCGTACCGATGAAGAGGCAGCAGCAGCCTGAGAGTAAGTTGATGCCTTAGGGATGTCAGTGAGAGAGTTGGAACGGACAGGAGGTCGAGATGGAGATGTACTGTGAGTGGCAGGAGGGAGAAAGACAGGGTCAGTCTGGGTCTCTACAGAGCACATCACAGGACGGGACATTACCGCCGAAGCATAGGACCTATTCGGCGTGGGAGTTGCATGCAACTCCTTCACCTTTTTCCTAGCTTCGTAATAGGAAATGCCCTCAGTTGCCTTCACTGTGCAGACTTCCTTCTCCTCCTTCCACTTGGGACAATCCCTAGAGGAAGTGGAGTGAGCGCCCTTACAGTGAAAGCAACAGACCGTCTCAGATGTACAATGTTCCGCATCATGAGCCCTGGCTTGCACACTTGCCACACACTGGCTGGGAAGCCCGACAAGTCTTCGAACCATGCCCATACAACTGGCATTTCAAACAACGGAAAGGGTTAGGGATGTATGGTCGAACGTGAATGATTTCATAACCAACTTTGACTTGACTAGGAAGAGAAATTTTGGCAAATGTCAAGATAATAGTTGCTGTCTTCGTCCTTATGCCTTCCGAATAACGAGTTATGAATTTAGCTTCAATTACATCTTGCTGCGCCAATTCTTGTACGATTTCGTCCTCGCTCATCACCATGAGATCCCTGCAAGTGACAACACCCTTGCAAGAATTCATGGAGACTGGGATTTTGGCTTCGACATCGTAACAGTGGAATTTACGCAGTTTCAGCAAATCTCTCACTTGTGACGAATTAACAGTTTTTACCAGGAGATCTCCGTTAGCAAGTTTTTTCACTTGTTCGACTTCTCCTGCACAGTGGTCAATCACCTTCTTGATAAGGAAGGGATTGAGACTGGACAGGGGAGTCGAACCTAGAGCATGGATAATGACGAACGTGGCATTGTCAACAGGAACGTCAAGTGGGGCACGAGTTTGGCGTCCGTCAGTCTGGGGGTGGTCAGTCCGGTCGTTACATTCGTCAGGACCACCTCCCCCCCTGAAGGGGGGGGAGGCAGCAGGGGCGTCCGTCATAGCAACCACTTCCCCCTCACGGGGGAAGTGGGAAGAAGGAGAAAAACAAGCAAGGGACAAGGTACCTGGGAAAGACACACCTAGTCTGAGATTACCCTCTCAAACCACTCTCGGGAGGACGCGCCCGTGTGTAACTCACACCCCAGAGCGATCAGTGGGGGGTACACTCCAGAGGTGAGTAGGCAAAGGCAATCTCAGGAAACAGATATAGACACTTACTATATCTCTAAAGGGCTGGGAGGAAAATGAGGTCTAGCTAACCTAACTTTATTGAAAAACGCCCTAGTGGCGGACAAAACAAAGCTAAGGCCGGTGAGGCAACCCTGCAGCTAGAGGAGAGCCAGAGAAACACGTCTATACTCTCCACGACCATTCATCAAAGTCCCCCCCCAGCTAACGACAATGGAGGCCTGGCTTATATAGACGAACTTAGAGAGGCAAGAAGTGAAACTCAGTGAAGCAAGAGGCGAAACAAACTGATCCAGAAATAACAGAACAAACTCTTAGGGGGTGAAAACAACGAGCAGACTCGACCAAATGCGGGAAGAAGCTTCGAAAAGACCGTTGTGGGAAATATTTTCCCCCAGAGCAGTTGCGCTCTCTAAATTTATCATAGTTTATCTCTGGTTAAAGGCAGAGGACGTAGAGACTGTTGTTAATTATTCAAGCAGTTTTAATAACCCAGAAACTACGTTCTCTTTAATAATTCTTGTTATTGATAAATTAAATGCTACTGCATTTAACCCCCGTGGACAACTATGCATTGTAAATACATGTAATTATGTGGTATTTTCCACTGACCTAAGCTGCGTCTGCGCGATAGGTGACGTGGCAAGCAGGGAATGATTCCCCTGTTAAGGCAGATGTGGAATTAAGATATTTACATAGTTAAAGGGAATAATTGGTCTAACTTTAATTTAAGTGGAACTAAGATTAATTTGTTAGATTTGCCCTGTACATATCATGATGTAATTTGAATGTATTTAGTACTGTAAATAATTAAAAGTTGGCAACCTACCATTCTATGAGGGAGGTAGAATTGCCGCGTTCACTCACTCTGTTCCTAGTCACTCTCAAGCTAGGTTGTACATACTCACCATAAGGACGCTTGCTTGCTCAAGCAATTACACTAAGCAGCCTCATCGTCATAGGTTATCGATCACTCCCTCTTCATATAGCTAAGTAACCTTTACAAATTGGCCAATTCAAGGGGGGATTAGCGAAGAGATAGGATAGAAGATAGTATTGTAGGCGAGTTAAATTTAATTTACGTATCACCTAACTCTGAGACTTGTTTGATTTACTTAGACAACTTTAGGGAAGAGTAACGACCTACGAGTTGTGTACCGAGAAAATTCTTGCATAGCGGTGTCCCGTCAGGGATACCAACTTGGACACATTAAACATTTCTCACATTTTGGTGCCCAGAAAGAGGGCCCCGATTTGTTTACCAGAACTAATCAACATTTTTCACATTTGTGGTGCCCCGAGTGAGGAAAACCGATGTGTGCCGAGGCGCTGAATGTGTTTAAAGTTGCTTTTAATGGGCATAGCTACTACTACGTTCGGTTGCAATGAAGTAGTGGAGAATATTATAACAGTGGTAGGAGCCATAGAGGGCTCTTGTAAATCCTCAGTAGCCATAACCCTCCTCGAGCCAAGGAACCTGCCACATGGCTCTCCAGTTTGTTATGGAACATATAAATTAGTTAGCAGAGCTGTAAACCGGAAGTTGCAACGGGCCAGGAAGAGAAGGGATTTCATACATTTTAATGCCAAGCCCTTCCAAGCAATGTTGAAATCTGATGGTATACATTGGAACCATCATGGTAGGGAAGCGGTTCTGCAGAAATTTATAAATTATGTAGAACATAAGAAAGGAGAGTTCTATGCTGTACAAGCTATGGGTGGGCCTATGGAGTATTGAGGTAATAAATTCTGAGCTCGGGGAATATGGGTGTTTTGGCAATTGAGTGTGGGGATGAAATAAAACCCTTGAGGTTTAATAACCCTGGGGAATAGGTTGAAATTATAGACCTAACCCCTACACTCCTCAAAATTAAACTAAATAATTAGCTGAGCTGTAATGAATATTACGAAATTGGGAGAGGGGATAATTTGCACAATGAGGACTTAATCCCTACCCTCTTCAAAATTTAAAATAATCAAATCATTACTAAGTTGAGGTAAAATTGTGGTTGGAATTCATAATTAAATTATTAAATTAGAACTCCATCAACATGTCTGTTTCTTTATTGCAAAGATCTTCTAGTAGTAAGGCAGGATGGGTAACTAGAGCCATAAATGATTGTAACCAGTCGTTGGACCAAATACCTCTGTCCAAGGAGAGAATAAATAGTCTCCTAAATATTCTGAAAGATCGATGGAGTAAGAATGAAGAGAGTTACTTAACTTTAGAAGCGGCTATAGTAAAGGCTGAGAATAAGGAACTCTTAGAGTCAGAAACTACGAAGTTTGAAGACAAATTAGAAGAATACTTAACTGTAGTAAAGACACTAGCGTCAGAATTAGCTGACACTGCCGCGGAAACACAAGTTGTGGCACAGCAGAGTAGAGCTGTGTTACCACAAATAACGCTTCCGGAATTTGATGGAGAGCAAAACTGGAAATCTTTCTGGGATCAGTTCAAATATTTGGTACACGATAGAACAGATCTCCCTAAAGTCACCAAACTTACTTATTTGTTAGGACAGGTCAAGGGAACACCATATCAACTGATAAAAGAATTACCAGTAGAAGAAAATAACTATGAAGTGGCTTTGACCATCCTTAGACAAAATTACGAAGACAGGGAACAAATTATAAATCAATTATTGCGGGCTCTAATAGAATTACCCACGCCTAGGCACGATTTTGATTCCTTGCAAAAATTTAGAATTGCAATAAGTTGTAAATTAAGGGCCTTAGGTACTTACAAAGATATTAAAACATCAGATTGGGTGCTTTCAAGAATTGTGTCCTTAAAGCTACCACCGAAAACCAAGGATGCTTTGTATGGTAGGTACCAGAAGGATAATTTCTCCTGTGAAGAGATAGAGGAAGGCTTGATGCAACTCTGTAAACATTTGCAAGGAACATTAAACACTACTGAGGTCAAACAGAAGACTGAAGTAAGGAAAAAACCCACTAACCAACTGACTGGGAAAGTTAAGTCAGAGAAGACTAAGTATGTGCCCAAAGAAGAGATAGGTACTTTCCTTAGCTCCACAAAGGCCGAGGATAAAGTATTAAAGATAAGGAATAGACATGCTGAGGATATTAAGGAAATAAAACCTTCCATGGTAAAAGACAGGAAAGTTTGTGTCCTTTGTGGTGAGCAACATTCCAGTGTATTTTGTCAACAGTACCCTGATTATGCTTCTAGAGTAGGGAAGCTTCAGGAACTGGGGTGTTGTATAATCTGTATGAACTCCGAACATGCTGCCGCGGACTGTAAGACTAAATTAAATCTTTGCTTTAAATGCAAAAAGGATCATCATCATAGTGCTTTATGCCCTAGGATGAAAATTGAGGTTCCTAAACCTGCAAGCGTCAATATGACAATTGCAAAAGGGAATGCTCCATTAGTAATGCCAGCTGCAGTACCAATAGCAAATGTGAAGTATTGTTTGAGAATAGAAACCAATTAGTATGTACCCTGTTTGATACGGGTGCTCAGAAAACTTTCATTTCTGCAGACATTGTGGAAAATTTAAGGTAACCAGTTATCGGCAAGGTAAATCTAGCCATTACAGGATTCTTAACAACTAGGAAGGCTCAGTCTTTTGATTTAGTTAGACCTGTAATACAATTAGGCAGATATAAAAGCCGTATAACAGCAGCTGTGCTTGATACTGTGGAGACAAGTATATACATAAAGGGATTGAAGGAAACCTCTGATCATCTACAAAGCTCAGGGATAAAGTTGGCTAAACAGAGTGTGGAATCAGATACTGTGGGTCCCATAAAAATGATAATTGGTTCTGATTATTGTGGAAGATTCCTACATAGGACTTTCAAAAGGAATAAGGTACAGTTGTTCAAGAGTCCAGGAGGTACCCTTATTATGGGTCAGTTGCCTTTCCCAAAACAAGTTAAAGGAGAGGTCAAACTAGTAGACTCAGTCCTTGTTACCCCCACACAGTCATTGATGGTAGCTAGAATAGGTGCAGAATTAGAACCTACTCAGATAAATGACTTGTTGGATGAAAACATTGAACCTGTACACAAACTGTGGGACCTAGACAGTGTAGGTATACATTCTGAGGAACCAACCCCTGAAGATAAAATAACTTTGGATCTGTATAACCAGTCTGTGGAATTTAAGGATGGACAGTATTGGGTAGGATTACCATGGAAACTAAACCACTCAGAGTTACCAACAAATTACCAAGCAGCTAAAGCTCAGTTAAATTCTCTTCTAAGAAAGTTGAGAGATAAACCAGAACATCTGACCCTATATGATAATATTATAAAGGATCAATTGAAGAATAAATTTATAGAGGAGGTAGAATACCCTGTTAACCACAAAGAAGGACACTACTTACCACATCATGCTGTAAGCAAGGATTCAGTAACTACTCCCATCAGGATAGTATTCAACTGTAGTAGTAAAGCGTCCAAGGGATCAGCTAGCTTGAACGATTGCCTATACTCTGGACCTACACTAACAGAGAAGTTAGGGAATGTGTTACTAAGATTTAGAGAGAAACCTTACGCTTACACAGCAGACATCAGTAAGGCTTTTCTCAGAATAGGACTGAGAGATGATGATAGGAAATTTACAGAATTCCTCTGGCCTCATGATCCTCAAAATGAGGATAGTCCATTGAAAACTTACTGTTTCCGATCGGTGCTCTTTGGCTCTTGTGCTAGTCCTTTCCTACTTTGCAACACTTTAAAGCATCATTTTGAAAATGCCAAATGTCCAGAAATAGGGCAGGCTTTTTATATGGATAATTTGCAAGGTGTTGCTGATACAGAGTCGGAAGCTTTGAAGGCTTATGAAGTAGCCAATTCCGAATGTGGGAAGGCAAATTTGCTGTTACAGAGCTGGAATACAAATTCACCGCTTTTGAGGAACAAAATACAAGAGGACTATCCAGATTTTGACATTCCCAAAACTCAAAATGTGTTAGGTCTTAACTGGGATACAACAGCTGATGTAATAAGTTTGAAACCAATTAAGTTCTCTGATGTCACTCTCACCAAGAGGTCCTTGTTAAGTCAGGTTTCCAAGCTATTTGACCCATTAGGATTTGTTAGTCCTATAGTTATTAGGGGCAAATGTTTAGCACAGGAGGCTTGGCGAGAAAAGTTAGACTGGAACACTGAATTAGGTGAGACATATGTGGAACAATGGGAACAGATTAGAAAGGAGTTTGAAACTACATCAAGCATATGTATTCCCAGGAAAATAAACAGTAATGAGAAGTCGCACTTACACATATTTTGTGATGCTTCTCAAAGGGCCTATGGAGCAGTAGCTTATTGCGCAACAGGAGAGGATAGTAAGATTATAATGTCCAAAGCCAGAGTTGCGCCAATTAAAGAAAGAACCCTACCTCAAATGGAATTGGCTTCCATAGAAGTAGGAACTAAATTGGCCAGGTATATAACCACTACTCTTGATACTCAGTTTGAGGATATTTACAAATGGACTGACAGTGAGATTTGTCTTTACTGGATAGGGAAGGAAGACAGTAAAATTCCTTTCGTCCGTAATAGAGTGAAGACTATTAAAGAGCTGTCTTCCAAATTTAAATTCATGCATGTGTCCTCCAAACTGAATCCAGCTGATCTGCTCTCGAGAGGTTCGACCGTAAGGAGACTGATCAAAGATAACTTGTGGTTTAAAGGTCCTAAATGGTTACTCACTAAGGATTGGCCTGAACAGAAACAGTACAGTACTGCTGAGATTAGTGTAGTGAACTTGGATCCTGTAGTACCTGAGCCAGAAGTGATTGACATCAGCCGATTTTCATCAATAAGACAACTTCTAAATACCACTAAATTGGTTGTTGAATTTTTGAATAAGAAGGTGGGGTTTCAGAAATTAGATCCCCTAGAATACTGGCTGAAAAGAGTACAAAGAAATTCTTACGGGGAAATATATAAACTTTTAGGCCAAGACACTGGAAAGGGGAATAAGCTGATAAAGAATTTAGGCTTGTTCTTAGACGGAAAAGGTCTGATAAGATGTCGTGGCCGATTGGTAAAGGCTGACTTGCCCATCCAAACCAAACATCCCATTTTATTACCTAAGAGTGGGTGCTTTGTACAACTTATTATAAAGGAAGCCCATGATTCCACTCTCCATGGAGGTGTACCGCAGACCTTAGCCCAAATTCGGGAAAGGTACTGGATTCCTAAGGGTAGACAGGTTATTAAA
>NW_027644448.1:0-2997 GCF_032717465.1 Coenobita brevimanus
TTAGGTAGATGTGATGTATATTCAGTATGGACGATGGGTATTACCGTTCAAGTTGTGATTTGTGATGCCATGGCTTGCGTGGGACTGCTGAGACGAGTAAGTGTCCAAAATCAGACACTTACTTTTTAGGGAAGAAACAGAAGCACAAAAACACAAACAAAAAATAAAACACACTAACACAAACCTAAACCCAAACACTATAATACACAAACCCAAACACACACACACACACACACACACACACACACACACACACACACAAACGGAAATGCAAAACCGAAGACGTACACGTTCATCATTTTTTGACGTGTGACAGATATCTTACTCTTCACAAAATCTCTGCAACAGAGCACACCACCAAACTGGTCTAAATCCATCCGCCAACTAACGACAATCCCAGCCCGGCTTATATGATGTTCATTCAACATGGGCTATGGGTATTAGCGTCGAAGTGATGATATGGGATGATATAGGGTGCGTGGGAGTGTTGAGACTAGTTTGAAAACAGTCAGATTCATGGCCAGAATCAGGCACCTACTAGTAAGCAAACAAACACAAACACATACACAAAAACACACAAACCCAGAAACAAACACACGCACACACAAAAAAAATAGGAAATCAAACAAACACACGAGAAACACACAAACACCCACACAGACACACAGAGAAAATCACAACCTTATGGATATATCATGACCTGACATTCTTAAATAATTAACAGTAACTCACGTGTGGCAGATATCTTACTACATTCAAATTGTCCATAGAGCAGAACACACCAAGAAACCGTCTAAATGTAGCTGTTAACTAACGATTTTTTTTTTTTTTCCTGCCTATCTACCATTGGGGCCGAAGCCCCTGGTTATTAATATATATATATATATATATATATATATATATATATATATATATATATATGTATATATATATATATATATATATATATATATATATATATATATATATATATATATATATATATATATATATATATATATATATATGTATATATATATATATATATATATATATATATATATATATATATATATATATATATATATATATTGTTACGGAACAGAGAAAGATAATGTACACTTTAAGTGAGAATACTAAAAATCACTACCGTCCCGTAAGGTTCCAGGTTCAAAACAAAAGAGTTAGGTAAAATTACAAGTTAAAGTTTAATGCTTAAACTAACAACAAAACATTCAGGACTCATAAGGATAATGTAATGGCAAATAAACAGGTTAAATATATGGTTAACTGCAATAGCCTCTATTAACACGAAATTAGCAAGAGTAAATTTATCTAAGTCAGCCCTGATAAAATGAGATACCAGATAATACTCAGTGAATGCAAGATAAATTATTACAGATACAAACTATTATCAAAAATGACTGACATAAAACCCAACATTAATCACAAAGACCTCACTAGGCCTAAGAACTAACCCTATGCTACACAGCACAAGAAAAAATACAACAGTTATACTCAAATTACACACAGCTGCTAGATGTTTGGAGATTTCTTGAGCACTCACAATAATAATAATATCTGTACAGTGGAGGACAGAGATGTGAACAAAATGAGGAGCAGATCTAAGTGGCAATGAAGCAGAGACAGCTCATTATATAGGGGCCAGCAGAGCTTGATAAAACTTGTAAGAAGGACGCGCAATTGAAAGCCATGGGGACATAGAGTTCACAATCCCGCTCTGGACAACAGAGAGAACGACTTACTCTACCATAACGGTAGAAGGGGGGGACTGAGGCAGAACACGCTCGTGATCAAACATGCAGCAACTGTGCGTTAAAATTACACAAGGGATGATGAAATCATAGGCTATGTAACACCTCCCCACAAAGAAAAAGAAATTTACAAAGGAATTTCTTATTACTCTAAAACAATCTGTATATGGCATTACAGACCATGCAAAGGTCTTTCCTAATGTTACAAAACATGAGATCTCCCTATCACGTTCAGTCATAGGTACTTGCCAGTATCCCTTTAACAAATCAAACTTACTTATGTACCTAGCCTTTCCGATCTTGTCTATGCAATCTTCCACACGAGGGAGAGGGTAAGTGTCTGTTTTGGTTATCTGATAACACGTCTGTAGTCGATGCAAAGGAGGCATTTTAATTGGCTTTGCGTCTCCAACATCGACATCATGCATCAACACAGTGGTTCTTCCTGGAGTAGCACGGAACACTTGCGGGTACTCCTGCAGTAATGCCGAAAACTCCTGCCTTTCCTTGGGAGGTAGATGAGAAAGCTTAGTCTGGAGATCATTCATGATATCAGGATTCTTCCCCAAACTATCACTCAGGCTCATACTGCATGGGAGAGCTTCACTTGCAGACTCGGGTGGAACAGCTACAGTGCAGACTGGATTATTTACGTCCCGCCTGTGATATAACTTTAGCATGTTGATGTGACATAGTTGCTTGCTCTTTCTACGATCTGGTGTGGCGATGACATAGTTGACATCACTGAGTTTCTTCTCCACGAAATAAGGGCCACTAAACTTGGCTTGAAGAGGTTGCCCATGAACTGGTAGCAGAATCAAAACCTGATCTCCTGGCTGAAAGTGGCGCAACCTGGACTTCCCATCATACCAAATCCCCATCTTCTCCTGAGCAGCTCCTAAATTCTCTCTCGCCAGCTGTAAAGCAGTGGACAGCCGTTCTTTGAAATTCATCACATACTCCAGCAGGTTGACGTCATCTTCCTCCGACAGCCAGCATTCCTTGAGTAACTTAAGGGGTCCTCTTTCTTCATGGCCAAACAGTAGTTCAAAAGGTGAGAAGCCCAGTGATTCATTTGGAGATTCTCTTGCGGCAAACACAACGAATGGAAGACCTTTATCCCAGTCTTTCTGATGTTCCAAACAGTATTTCTTGAGCATCGATTTGAGTGTTTGATGATATCTCTCCAACGCTCCTTGGGTCTGGGGATGGTAAGCTGAAGACGTGATCTGGGTGATGCCCA
>NW_027644449.1:0-2500 GCF_032717465.1 Coenobita brevimanus
ACTCTTTCAGAGACTGCTTGAAAACATTTGACATGAAATTACTTCCCCGGTCTGACTGTACCTCCTTGGGCAGACCAAACTTTGTGAAGAACCCTAGCATTTCCTTAACCACGTTCTTTGCTGAGATGTTTCTAAGTGGAATGACTTCAGGATAACGAGTAGCCATATCAATCATGGTCAACACATAAGAAAATCCTGAAGAAGTCTTAGGAAGAGGGCCCACAATATCCACCAACACACGGGTGAAAGGCGCCTCAAAAGGAGGAATGGGAACTAGAGGTGCAACCTTTTCGGTCTGATTACACTTCCCCACAACTTGACAGGTGTGACAAGACTTACAATACCAGAAACATCCCTGAAGATACCTGGCCAGTAGAAGTGTTTCAAAATGCGTGCCACAGTCTTCCTCACTCCAAGGTGTCCTGCCAAACTGGAATCATGAGCCACTCGAATGATATCCTGCCTAAAAACACGAGGGATGACAACTTGATGTACAACCTCCCAGTCACAGTCGGCTGATGCTGTTGGGGGTCTCCACTTCCTCATAAGTACTCCTGACTTTACATAATAACAAGTAGAAGCACCGGCTGACTCTTCTTCACTGTAAGCAGAGTTAGCTAGACCTTTCAACTCAGGGTCAGCAACCTGCAACTCAACCAACTCTTGACGAGACAAATTATCAACACTACGGGGTACTGCCTCATCTGGTGAGTGGTCCAAATTAGCAAGAAAAAAGTGTCAGCTAGGATAACATCATCATCATCATTATCCTCTAAATCACCAGTAACTTTAGACTTAGCCCTAGTGACAGCACATGCAGGGAACACATGTCAGGGACATCCTACAATCCTGGGACATAGCCACTGGCTCACTAGACAACTGAGGAGCTGGACACACTTACAACTTCCACCAATATCATTTCCAAGTAAGAAAGTTACACCTGACATTGGTTAGAGTGTCTCCAACCAACCCAACCATAACAGAACCAATTAACAAAACCAGACTCTAAAATTCACTCTGCACAGAGGGACAGAGAAGTAATTATTCCCTACACCTTGTAAGATCACAGTTTCATCAGAGGAATTAACACCTTTAGAGCCTAGAACACTGGTCAGCATAAGGGATTGGCAAGCACCTGTATCACGATATATTTGAACTGATTTCCTGTCATTACTGTCCAGAGGACCTGACAAAACCATCAGACAGGAAATTATCACATGAACTCTTGAGAGTGTCACCCACGTTACTGCTCAAAAGAGGAGCTCCATCATGAGAATTTAAGTTACACCCCTCAAAGCAGGTTCCAGTTAACTCAGTTAAAGAATTCTGGGAACTCTCAAAGAGTGGACACTAGACCAATTGACTGAATATTTAAAGACTCCTTTTTGTTCACATCACGCTGTCTCCTGAAACATCTCTACGTGAAGTATGACCAAGCTTACTACAATAAAGGTACATTTACTTTTCTATGGAAATCTAGAGAAAATTGAAGCTGGTATTTACTTCCTGAGAAACATCATCTTTATTCTCTTTCCTGTTACCTGTACTCTGAGTAGAGGCAACATGCTTACTCTCAGCTTTCCCTTTTTCTCTAGAATATCTCTTGTGAGTGAGAACATACTCATCCAGCTAAAACTGCAGCATCAGACAAATTATCTATTCTTTTCTCATCAAGATATAGGCTAACACATCTTTATAAATACACCTTTTGAAATCCTCCAGCAAGAATCATCTGCTTAAATTTACCAAAATCAGAATCCACATTCTTGAGAATTTAACCACTGCTCTAACACTGAATCTTCTTTGATTTTTGCATACTCAACATGGGATTGCTTATCTTGCTTGTAAGTTGTCCTAAATTTTACTCTATAGGCTTCCAGGAACAAGCTCATAGGCCTTAAAAATCAAGCTCTTAACTACATCATAATTATCAGATTGATCCTTAGGCAAAGATGCATAAGTTATTTGAGCTTTACCGGTGAGAACAGTTTGAAGGAGTACTGGCCAATACTCCTTGGGCCAACTAAAACCTGTAGCTAAATTCCCTCTCAAACAACTGAAAAATACTTTGTTAAATCAGATTCATTAAAAGAGGAGGGACAAGTTTAACATTTTTAGCCACATCAAAATCATCAGAGCTAGATGATCCAGTTCCACCTTGTTTCATGCAGAAATACTCATGGTTTGCCTGAATCCTGGCAAGTTCAATTTGTGCCTGAGCCTGTTACCTGTGCCTCTTCAATACGAGCATTTGCCTCATTAACACGAGCCCTCCTGCAGGGCCTAAGCTGTAACTTAGCTAATTCAATCTGTGTTTGCTCATTTGGAGGGAGTTACATTAAACAAGCTTTCATTAATCATGGCAACAATTTGATCTTTAGACTGATGAGGAAGCAGAACAACAAATCCCAATTGTTGAGCAACAATCTTAAGTTCATTCTTTGTTCTGTTTTCTATATCACACACTGTTTGCACATTTGACCAAAAAATCTTTGGGCTT
>NW_027644450.1:0-34581 GCF_032717465.1 Coenobita brevimanus
CCACACTCAAAGAAGCATGAGTTGGAAGAATACTGGTCCATGGACCCCTTACTACCCTCACCCACCTTCAATAAGTACATGGCCAGAGATCGCTTCCGGAACATCATGGGAAACCTGCACTTTGCCGACAATGATGTACCTTCCCAAACCGACCCATTCTGGAAGATCCGGGAGATTCTGAGCAGAATGAAAGGATAAGTTTATGTCATTCTTCCACCCCTTTCAAAAGTTTGTCATCGACGAATCCTTGGTTTTGTTCAGAGGACGTCTTCGGTTTGTACAGTACATTCCAAGCAAACGCCATCGCTTTGGAATCAAGTTCTTTGTACTGTGCCACTGCAAGACGGGGTACATCCTTGACTTCGTCATTTATTCAGCCAGCACTGTCGATCTGGATAAAACACACACCCTTGGCTTCTCAGGCTGTGTAGTGAAAGTGCTCCTTGAAAAGTATTTTGGTGGGAATCATGTGCTGTATACAGACAACTATCATACAGCACCGAAACTTGCCAAATACCTTTCAGAGCACGGCATAGGCTCCTACGGTACTGTCAAAAGTAATCGTGCCCACTTCCCCAAATTCCCACAGGCAGGAACCTCGCAGCGAGGAGACGTGCACCTACGCAAGTCTGAGAAAATGCTGGCAATACGGTGGCATGACAAGAGGGTCGTGTACATGCTCACCACCGTACATAAGGGGGAAATGACAGACAGTGGGAAGGTCGACCGTAGGACAGGAGAACCTGTGATGAAACCTGATGCTGTGTTAGACTACAATATCAACATGTGGCTGGTGGACAAGTGCGACATGATGATTGGTGAGATCGACTGCCTCAGGAAGAATACTAGGTGGTACAGGAAAGTTTTTCTGCATCTCATAGATATGACAATGCTGAACGCCTTCATCCTGTACAAGATAAAGGTCAAGCCACCCAAGTCCTTCTCCCTGAGGTTGTTCGCCAGGACTTGTGTTCAGCAGCTGCTGGAAAGATATGGTAGGGTGACAGCAGCAACTCCAAGGCGCCATCCAGTAACACTTCCCGACCGACTTGAGCAGAGGGCGTATACGGATCGGCACAGACTGGAGCTAATGCCTGCCACAGGTAAAAGGAAGGCTGCGATCCGCAGGTGTCAGGTGTGTGCACATACCACTCGCCGCACACCTGAGCACAAACGCACCTCTTGGCTGTGCGCTGAGTGCCAGGTTCCCCTCTGTGTTACCTGCTTCTTTGATTACCACAGCCAGAAGCAGTTCTAAAAGTGCAAGTGGGAAATGAGAGTAATGTGGAAATAGTGTGGAAATAATGTGTAAATAAATGTGTAAATAGCAAGTGAAAGCAATGGATGTTCAGTACATATGATTGATCAGTGTATTATAGTTTTATCTTACTGAAAGTGACAGTGACTAACATAGTGTAAAGTGAAATAGAAGGGTAAATATTGAAAATACAATAGAAAATGTAAATAGTAATGTAAGTAATTAGTCATATAAGAATATGAGTTCAAATACTTTATGTTATAACAGTGAAAGTGAATCCGTGGCTCTCTACGTATTTTACTGAATGAAAAATTGAATGACTTCAGTGACAAAAAACTAATACTACTGAAGGAAACTTATGGAGAAAAACTCCAGATATATATAAGTGTGATATAGTAATAGAAATATAAAGTGTGAGGGGTTTTATGAATAATAAATGACAGAGTACCAAGAGCGAACTAGCGCAAGTGCGATGGTCATACGCGCTCGTAATTTTCATTGCTTTCACAGTGTTTTTTTTTTTGGAGTATTGATCCCAAACTACTTGAAAATCATAGAGAAATGTTTATAGTGTTAATATCTAGCTGTGGTAATCATATTACGGGTTGTCGGGAAGTGTAAAGTGGAGACTTCGTTACCCAACTTCAGGGTCTCCACAAGTCCTACGGTAACAGACGAAGGCTCAACAAAGATTCCAGGAGAAAGCTGAAGGTATGTGCCATAAGCATACGTAATTTTAATTTTCTAAGACTAATAACTGATTTTTGGCAAATATTTTTTGAGAGTCTGTCGGAGCCCGAATAACCCCGCGGGACCCGCAAAACATTGGTAAACATGCCCGCGGTGTAGGGGTTAAGGATATAAAAGAAGTAGGGTTGTTCACCAGGTGGATCAGTGAAAGGAGAGAGAGACAAAGGTGGTGGTGAACATTGAAATCTCTTAGAATGGAGATTTCAGAGAAAGGAATGAATGAATAAATGAAAATGTGACATGGCGGCACAACAACAGAGGTCATATGCCACCGAACACAAAAATTAAAAGGAAGTCATAATATATATTACAAAGAAGAAGAGAGAGAGAGAAACAATGCATAAAACAAAATGACAAAATCAAAGAAACAACCAAAACTAAAATTTGATGGAAAGATAGAGGTTAAACGAGAACAGTATAAAACACAAACTAAAATATGGTAAAGCTCTACAATTTATGGAGAAGGCCGGAACTCAACACAAAAGAGAAGGTGCCTCCTCCCATAGCACAAGCCTCTTCCCCAAGCACCGAGGAGAGAAGGTACAGTCCGTTGTCGGCTCGGCACCCAGAAAGGTACCGCCGATGAAGGTCCTCAAGACTGGGTCATTCCAAAAGAAGATGCCACACAGTCAAAGGAACTAGACAGTCATCACAATAGGAAGGGGGCGCCTTCTCCATTAAAAAACCATGAGTCAGCCTAGTGTGGCCAATCTGGAGATGGGCCAAAGCTGTTTCCCACTGTCAGGATAGTCCCACATACCCCCCCATCTCCCAGGTTCTGACGAATGCTGCGGAGTTTGTTCGCCCCTACTGCATCCCACCTTCTCTGCCAACAGAGGCAGACAGCTTCTATAGTGCTTGTACATAAATCCTCAGATGGGACATGGTAATGGGGAGAGGAAGGGCGAGAGGCAGCGGCTGTCGCCAAAGAGTCAGCACGCTCATTGCCTACGACCCCCATATGAGCGGGGACCAAACACATCTGTACAGAAAATCTGCGCGTGTGTAATAAGAACAGCTACTCCAAGATAGACAGGACCAGAGGGTGTGATGAGAAGCCACAAGACAAAGCTTGCAAGCACTGGCTGAGTCACTAAAAATGGTAAAAGAAGCAGGGGGAAACTAAAAATCAACTCAGCTGCAACTAAAATAGCTGTAAGTTCAGCAGTAAAAACAGGCAGGAGGAGGAAAACTCCCACCACTGCTAAAATCACGGAAAACTACACCAAAGCCTGTCCCAACGTGGGACTTGGACCCTCAGTATATACAGGGATTGAGCTACTGTGGGCAGAGGCTTTTTCTAAAAAATAAGACAGAGCTACCTGTGCGGAAAGCGAGGCCTTCCTCTCAGGGAAGTAATCACATGGCTGTACTTCTGAGAGGACCCAGGGAGCCACTCGGGGAACACGCACAGGGCAAACAGGAGAAGACTGAACACCTAACTCCTCCATGGAAGCCCTCACTCTGTACCAAAACGGTTGCGGATAGCGAGGGTGGGTGTTATAAAAGGGGAAAAGAGCGACCTCGGAGACAGCCATACAACTTATTGAGGAAGATAGACAGTGAAGGCGGTGCCAACACTGCACCAGCAAGGACTGGCGACGGAGATCTAGTGGCGTTTCATTTGCGTCTACTAATAGACTAGGAATGGGGAAAGACAGGAAAGCTCCAGTTGACAGACGGATCCCAGCATGATGGATTGAACTGAGAGGCTGCAGCGGTGTCTCAGTAGCAGAGAGTATACCACACACCCATAGTCCAATTTGCTCCGTACCAAAGCACGGTAAAGGTAGAGCAGGGTGGCTCTATCAGCCCCCCAAGACAAGTGAGGTAGAGTCCGTAGGAGAGACAGGGCATAGTGGCAAGATAAACGTAATGTACGAATATGGGGAACCCACGTCAGTCTTCTGTCGAAAACAAGACGGAGAACTCTTGCTTCATCCACACATCGGACCCTGTTGCCATATAACCTGAGATCGGAATTGGGGTGGACACCTCTCAAGCAGGAGAAATGCAAGGCCACCATTTTTGTTGGGGAGAAACGGAAGCCATGCATTGTGGCCCAATGAGATAAGTGGTCTAGGGTAAGCTGCATGCGATATTCAGCCACGGGCATCCGGGAGGCAGCATATCATATAGCTAAATCATCGACTTACAGTTAGGCAGACACCTCGTCTGGAATAGAGGACAGAATACCATCTAATGCTATACCAAAAAGGGTCGTGTTAAGGACACTTCCTTGAGGCACGCCTTCTTCCTGAGGGTACGAAGGAGACAGAGTGTCACCAATTCGAACCCTTAATGAACGGTCACGCAGAAAGTCTAATATAAATAGGGGCAGCCTACCTCATAAACCTAAAGAATGAAGCTGCTTGATAATACCAAACCGCCATGTAGTATCATATGCCTTTTCTAAGTCAAAGAAGACGCACACCAGATGCTGCTTTCTGGCAAAAGCATCACATGCTGCAGCCTCTAGGCAGACAAGTGCATCTGTCGTCGAACGATATTTGCGAAAACCAGAATGATATTGAGAGAGACAGTCATTCCTTTTAAGGAAATATATTAAGCGTGATTTGACCGTCTTTTCAAACAGTTTATACAAGCATGATGTAAGGACAATTGGTTGATATTCTAGAGGACTGGAACCTGTCTTCCCTGGCTTCTGGAATGGCAGGACAACAGCTTCGAACGAAGAGGTAGGAAGAGAAGAGTCTCTCCAGATTCTATTAAAAAGCCTGAGGAGAAAAGACAGTGCATCATCACCCAGGTGCCGAAGCATTGCATAGGGAATATCATCTGACCCTGGTGAGCTGTCGTGACAAAGGGAAAGAGCAGATTGGAGTTCATGGGAAGAGAAAGGGAGGTTGTAAGACTCTCCCCTCCCGGAATGGAAGGTCAATACCCTAGCCTCTTCTATGTCCCTGTGTCTGGCAAAAACTGGAGTGCTGGCATCTCTATGGCTGACTGCTGCAAAAATATTGACCACAGCCGCAGGGTCACCAACAGGCTCACCATTCGACAGCAGCACAGGGGACCTGCTTTGTGGAAATTTTTCCGAAATCTTTTGTACCCTCTTCCACACCTGAGACACTGGTGTCTTAGAGTTTACAGATGACACATAAAGCATCCAAGAGTCTTGCCCGGCTTGTTTGAGGACCCGGCGTTCCCTAGCATGTGCCCTCCTGAATTCGACAAGATAATGTTCTGTTTTATATCTACGATAACATGAAAATGCTGTCTTTTTGGCACGTACAAGAATACTACAATCCTCATTCCACCATGGGACAGGGCGATAGTTATACGTGACAGAGGTTCTTGGAACAGCGTGGAGGGCAGCAGAATGAATAAAAGATGTAAAGAACGAAACAACTTCATCTATATGTGGAAAGTCTTCTATGGAAACACCAATAGAAGTCAAGGAAGAAAAAAAGGGACCAGTCCGTCTTATCCAACTTCCACCTCGGGAGACGGGAACAAGGACTAGATACTGCTGCAGTAAGGAGGATAGGAAAGTGATCACTCCCATGCAGATCCCTCAGAACCCCCCAGGTGAAATCCAGGAGGCAGTCAGGAGAACAGACAGAGAGGTCAATTGCAGTAAATGTATTCATCTGAGGATGAAAATGCGTAAACTTGCCAGTATTCAGCAGGGAGAGATCCTCATCCTCCAATAAGGATGCCAATAAATGCCCACGTTGGTTAATTAGACAGTCACCCCACAAAGGGTGGCAACCGTTAAAGTCCCCCAGGAGGAGAAAGGGCTTAGGTAATTGTCTGAGGAGGTCTTCAAGGTCTGCTTTACTAACTACTGCGCTGGGTGGTAAATAAATGCAAAAGACAGTATACCAGCGGTGGGCATACAACTGTACAGCAACACACTGGAGATCAGACTGGATGTGAACCTTTTGACGAGGGACATTAGCCCTCACCAAGACAGCAGTACCACCAACTGGGCCCTGGGCCAGTGCAGAGTAAAACACACTGTACCAAGGAGGTGCATGGGGAGTGGCAAAACCGACAAGGGCTTCTTGGAGACACACACACAAAGGAGAGGCAATCAGGAGGGTCCGCAACTCCCAATACTACGTAGCCCGCGACAATTCCAGTGTAGGATGGTGTTCGAGTATGCCATAGTACCCATGGTGAAGGAACAATTAGGATAACGGGCGAGACAGCCCTATTAGAGACAAGCCACCGGAGGCATGTCGTTGCTTAATATTGCTTTTTGAAGTGGGCTGCTTGGTACCACTGTGCTGGGCTTTGATTGAAGGAGGTGTCATTATACTTTTCTTTTGAGGTGGCACACCAGCCAGTCTGGAAGGTGGCCTGGATGGTGGCCTTGGTGGAGTAGGGTGACTAGTGAAAACACCAGAAGTCCTAGAGGTGGAAATGGATTGCACAGGGTCAGACCCCTGCGAAGGTGGCATAGCGAGACTCGGATCTGAAGCACCAGGGGTCCACTGGACATTCTCTCCAAGCAGGGACTGGTTCACACACGGACCATCAGCTTCAGCTTCCGTCTTGCCAGACTCGCCAGCAGCAAGCGACTGAGCCCTCTTAGGACCTAAGGACCCAGACCCTGTTGCACCAGAGTGAGAGGGTAGTGTTGCACGCAGCTGAGGAGGTGCATCATGATCTGGTGGGGGCAGGTCTCCGGAGGCCACCGGAAGTGAAACATCCGACACCTCTGGGTAGGAGGTGCCAGACTGGGCTGGCACCTCGGGTGCCCTCTCAGACTCTGAACTGAGTCCAGAGGGTTCAGAGAAAGAAGAAATGGATAGAATGTGTTCCATCATGGAAGATAGTCCAAAAAATTTTGATAGAAAAGTTAGGGGATAAGTAAACAGCGCAGATATATTTTAGTCAAAGAATGACAGGAGAGCCGAAGCCAGAGAGTAGTGAATTCAGAAGAATCAAGTTCAGGAACATGAGAGCAAGATAAGTCGTTGCATACATATACAGAACAGCCACCTTTGGCTTAGAAATGAGTATAGGAAAAGTATAAGGATACAGAAAAGGGTTTGCTGTCAGTTTCCTCAGAATGCTGAGTCCCGGCTAAAAAGAGAATGTGAGGTTTAGAGAAGGAGAGGCGGTGTTCAACAGAGAGAAAGTTAGAGGAAAGGCTGCAAATGTTGCAGAAATGAAGAAGTGAGTCAGACAGTGGTTCCAGGCACGCGGAGGAGGAGTCACATGGAGAGGGGAGGATGGTGGGGGCATTTATGGTCCCCCCCCCTGGGGACTCCAAGGTATGATTTCTATCAGTCATTTTTCTTTTTTAATTTTGAAAAGGAAGTGTAGTGTCTACTGTGAATGTAGATTGGTATTGACAGAGAAACTTCGAGAGCATGCTGCCCCACTCTCTGTGTTACTGAGACACTGAAAAGGTTCAGCAAAAGGGGATGGTCAGGAACTAGTCCAGAGGGCTGATGAAACAGGAGCTCCAGCTCTCCCTGTTATCAGCTTTCCATCCACCTTGGGAGTACTGCCTTGCTCGACTGGTGCTACAGTCTACTCCCATGGAAGACTACATAACCACTGAGCTCTATATATTATCAGATTTCGGAGGGCATAGTCAAAGAGCCCGAGAGTACAATCAAGGGCAGAAGGCAGGAGATAGGGTCAGGTAGGAGGGTTGCCATCAAGTTAAGTTACGCTGTCATTCACATTTCGATATAACTATGTACAATAAACTCCGTAACTCAAGAGTGCCTATAACTCATCACACCAACCTTACAAGGTAGACAGAGGCCAGTGAGACAGACTGTCACCTACTCCACAACGAGCTTTCCAACGCCTCACGATTTTATCAATAGCTGCCCACATTAATCTCCACTTCCTGAGCTACGATTATCTACAAGGGCAGCACTATCAACACTGATGACTGTTGCGAGTTGCGACCTTCGATACATCTACGATATACCTACAATCTCCCTCTATCTAATTAACACCTCGGCTACGTCTATCAACACACACACACACACACACACACACACACACACACACACACACTAAACACAAAATTTATGCAGTATATACATGATCTTCATCATGATCATCATCATTTATGCTTCTTTCCCCACACTTGGATGGAGGAAATCATTGGAAAAAAATTAGTGTAGGCAACTGTGTGAGCCAGTGATGAAGTGAACTCTAGTTCCAACCACTCAACTGCTTCACGAGACTCGTCCTCACTGCGGCTCAAAGATGTTCGATTGTGCTCCCCTCTGTCAGGTGAAGAAAGTGGCTCATCCCTGGTCAGAAATTTACTGCCGTGTGTGTACAGGGACATACGCCATGAAATGCTTATTATCTGCACCTTTCTTCGTAATTTAGGCTTGAGCCTTTATTGGGCAGTCCATTTATTGTCCAGGGATGGGAAGCCACTACTCCAGTCTGGTTACCACAGTTACCTCTGCTCGGTCCTATGCTAAGTACTCATGCTACACACTAACCCACAAATGGGAGCCAGAGTCGAGTGGCGGTTTTTTTTCGTCACCGAATTAGAGAAGGTCTTCTCGATCAGACAGATTGGGGTTACACAACATCTCATTGAATCATTACCATCACTCTCATAACAATCGCTCAGCCACTCATTTTTTCCACTCTCATTAGCACTCATTAAATCACTCCAGTACTATCGTACCACTTAATCACCTAATGATTTCACTTTCATTATCACTTTAACTTAATTTCTCCATCAATATCACCACTCACTGAGTCACTGATTTATTCCACTTTTAGTTTCGTAATCACTAAGTCACAGCATCAGTCATACGGATATAATTTATTGCATAATATAATTTCGAAGACCTTATCCACTAGACCCAAGAAAGACACAAAAGAGGTTAAACAGAATGAGACGTTATTGTGCCTTAGGATCGTCAGGATGTGATAAACCACGTTCTTGGAGCCAAGTGGCCGAACAGTCCAAATTCCATTTCATTAACTTAAATTGACACCAGCTAACATAAACATAAACATTTTGAAAGGTAATGCCTTGCCTCATACCTTCGGAAGGAATAAAATGCTCATATTAACTAGCCGCAACAGCGAAGCTGGCAATGTTTTCAGTTAGTTGTCTGTTTGTCTGTCTGTCTGTCCTTCTGTCTGTAGTTATGTTAGCACGGAAACCTTGCAACAGCTCAAAATATCATCAGAAAATTTTTGAGGTGTGTAGCATGGAAAAAAAAATCGATCCTAAGTTCGAAATTGGAAAAACTAGGTCAAGGTCTGTGTGTAATCGCTCAAGTTATCATCACAAAATCTTACAGGTGTGTAGCAGGGATGAAAACCTACGAGTTCAAAATTGGTGAAAGTAGGTCAAGGTCAAGGTCATATTCCGAGCAGCGCTAGATATGTATCGGCTCCCGGCTTGTCTGATTCTCCCCTTGGGGACCTCCAGTTACAAAGATGATTATGATGATGTTGATGATGACGATGATAAATTACAGAAAAGACTGACAGCCTTCAAGCCTTTAAATGACAGTACCTTTACTCAGTTTCATTATCGGCTTTTCATGTGTCAACATTGCTTTAAATTACATCACTGGTGAGGTATAGGAGACAGGTTACAATCACGTGCACACTTAGGGAAACATCAATCGCTAGTGTTATGATGTCTGAGGCAATCTAATACAAACACAAGACAGAGGGACCACCGTCCCCTAACTGGTGAGTACACATGTAAGACAAACATGATCAAGGTTATCAAGGGGATACGTAAAATACTAAGAAGCTCATTACTATAGTCGCGGCGCATGACTTTGAGGTTGTCATTATCGTACCCTGGCAACGTACCATTCAAAAGTGCGTCCGACTTCGTATCATATTGTACACGAATCATACTATTATGCACGAGTATATTATACACGAGTATTATTATACACGAATCACATGCGTCTCATGTTATACACGAAATCAGACACACTTTTCAACGGTAGGTTGCCAGGGCACGATAATAATAACCTCAGAGTCGCGCGCCGCGACTATAGCTATACCTCTACACTCGCCCAAAAGGTGTTTCACTCATCCTCTGTTTCGTACCTTTCTGTCGTGGGAAAGATCGGTCCATACTCCCAAGTGACTTATTTGCCCAGAAACATGTCAGAAATTAGATATACTGTATTAAGCAGGCAAAGGGAGGGAGAGAATAAGAGAAGCGTGGATGAAGAGATTGGAAGAAATGTGAGTGTAAATTGGGCGGAATGTAAGAAACTATTTTAGAGAGAAGTCAAGAAAGTTAATCAGGCTGAGAAGGGAAGCAATAGACGGGGACGAGTGAAAGATAAGAATGGCAGAATTATGGTGGATAAGGGGAAGGACTGAAGCAGCTGGAGAGAACACTTTAAGGAACTGTTGAATATAGAGAAAAAATTAGTGCAATTAGAAATTATTGCAGAATGGCCCGGAGAAGAGAGGCAAATACGGAAGAGGAGGAATATCAGTAAGAAGAAGAAGGTATCTGAAACAATGAAGAAAGAGTAAAGGGAGAAAACCCCGGGATATCACGAGGTGTATGGTGAAGTGCTGGAATATGGGCGAAAACAATGATAAAAAGGACAGGGAAGACGCGTAGATTGGTCTGGGAGGAAGGTTGGGTCCCAGAGGATTGTACGTTCAGAATAGTTGTTCCTCCATTTAAAAGAAATTGGGAAAGTAAAGCGCGTGACAGTTATAGAGGTATTTGTCTACCCAGTGTAGTGGCAACAATATATATTAGGATACTTATCAAGAGAGGAAAATAACCGAGGCTTTGTTGAAAATGAACAAGGGAGATTTCGTAGATCAGATGTTGGTTTTAAGATGTTTTGTGGCAAACTGTTTAGAGAGGAGAAAGAAGTTGCATGCTATCTTCATGGATCTGGAGAAAGCATAAGACAAATCTAATAAACAAGGAATGACCAATGGAGTAGACTGGAAGATGTTGATGCTGTGAAGAGTATGTAAAAGGACACTAGGGCTGCAGTGTATGTAGAGTGTGAGCTAAGTGAGTTGTTTGAGAAGAATATTGGACTGAAACAGGGATGTGTCATGTCCTCATGATTGGTCAGTTTATATATGGCCGGAGTTATAAGAGATTCAAGGTAGAGGAGTAAGTGTTGGAGTGTCTAATGAGAGAGCATAGAGTTTGGGAATCGTTGTTTGCTGACGGTACTGTGTTGCTAAGGCAAGATGAATGAGATCTACAAGGCTTAGTGAAAGACTGGCATTATATGTAGGTAACGGAAGGTTAAAGTTATGATGTTAGACAGAAATGGTCATAAAATGCACAATGATGCAAAAGAGTAAGAAAATGGGGACTGTTGAGTACATTCAAGTGCATGGGCAATGTGGTGAGTAAGGATGGAAGTTTAGAAGTTTAACCCGCCGTGAGTAAGGATGGAAGTTAAGAAGTATAACCTGCCATGTGCCGGACACTCCAAGCCCTAAGTGTCACCCCCATGCCGGCCAATTTTTTTTTTTTTTTTTTAATTATAACCTAAAATGATAGATTTTAATGTAAAAAAAAAAAAAAAAAATATGACCATAAAAGAAACTCACCGGAGGCTTGAAGTGCGTTTTTCGTAGACCCTCTGGCCGCCTGCAGGTGTGAGCAGGCGGGGAATCCCCAACAGTGGTGAGAGAAAACCCGTTTTCTGTGCAAGGTAAACTCAGGTATTCTCGCCAACGTGACTCGGGGAAGGAAGGTATAGGAATGGTCTTAACACTTTTCTGTCCACTTCACACCCACAAAAAAAAAAAAAAATCTTATTTCATAAAGAAATCGTGTTTTGGGGGGAAAAAATCACTTACTCATGCAACACTATACGTATCACTGTGAATGCATTGTCTTACAGTTGTTACGGAACAGAGAGAGATAATGAACACTTCAAGTGAGAATACTAAAATCACTACTGTCCCGCAAAGTTCCAGGTTCAAAACAAAAGAGTTAGGTAAAATTACAAGTTAAAGTTTAATGCTCAAACTAACAACTAAACATTCAGGACTCATAAGGATAAGGTAATGGCAAAACAGGTTACATATAGGGTTAACTGCAATAACTTCTATTAACACAAAATTAGCAAGAGTAAATTTATCTAAGTCAGCCCTGATAAAATGAGAAAACCGGATAATGCTCAGTTAATGCAAGATATAATATTATTACAGATACAAAATATTACTAACACTGGCTGTCATCAAAAACTCTACATGAATCACAAAAACCTTACCAGGCCCACAAACTAACGCCTTAGGCCATACAGTACAAGAAAAATGGTAACAACACTTATACTCAAATTAAACAGCAGCTAGGTGGCTGGAGACTTCCTGAGCACTCACAAAAATAATAATACACTATACAGGGGAGGACAGAGATGTGAACAAAAGGAGGAGTAGATCTAAGTGGCCCTAATGCAGACTGAGCTCATTATATAGGGGGCCGACAGAGCTTGATTCAACTTGCAAGAAGGACGCGCAAATGAGGGCACAGAGGACGAAGAGTTGACACTCCTACTCTGAACAACAGAAAGAACGACTTACTCTACTATAAGGGGGAGAAGGGGGGAGTGAGGTAGAACACGAAAGCCTGGTCACTATGGAAGCCACGAGACGAATCGTAATCAAACATGCAGCATACTGTACGTTAGAATTACACAAAGGATGATGAAATCATAGGCTATGTAACACCTCCCCACAAAGAAAAAGAAATTTACAAAGGAAATTTCTTATTACTCTAAAACAATCTGTCTAAAGTCTAGATAAGCAATCTGCAATAACATTTTCTTTCCCCTTGACATGTCGTATGTCTAATGAATACTCCTGAAGAAGTAGACTCCATCTTGTCAATCTCCGATTTTTATTTTTAAACTTACTAAGGAATTTCAGTGGGTTATGATCGGTATAAATGACTATGGGGTCAAAACCTGAACACAAATAAAATGAAAAATGCTGTAAACCCAAAATCAAGGCCAAAAGCTCTTTCTCAATAGATGAGTAGTTCTTTTGAGGTGGAGTGAACTTCTTACTGTAATAAGATACAGGGTGTTCAATACCTTGATCATCCTCTTGCAGCAAAACAGCCCCAGCTCCTGTATCACTTGCGTCAACAGCCATCTTAAAAGGCTTAGCAAAATTTGGAGTAGCGAGCATTGGCTGACTTAATAGGATAGCTTTAAGTTTACTGAAAGAGGATTCACAGTTATCGGTCCAGACAAATTTAACTCCCTTTTTCAGTAGGTCTGTAAGTGGTGAAACAAGAATTGAAAAGTTAAGAACAAATCTCCTGTAATAACCTACCATTCCCAAAAATCTTTGTAGCTTTTTCCTACTTTTAGGTCTGCGAAGATCACTTATAACCTGAACCTTAGCTCCTGGTGGTGCAACGTGTCCATCACCAATTACGTACCAAGGTACTGAACTTTAGCTTGACCAAACTCACATTTTGATAAATTAACTACAAGATTAGCCTGAACCAAACGCTCAAGAAATTTACTGACATGGCATAGGTGATCTTTCCAGTTGTCACTGAAGATTAATACATCATCAATATAAACAACACACCCTGCCAAACCCTCTGTTACAACATTCATGAGCTTCTGAAAAGTGGCTGGTGCATTCTTCATACCATAAGGCATTACAGAACATGCAAAAGTCTTTCCTAGTGTACAAAACATGAGATCTCCCTAGCACGTTCAGTCATTGGTACTTGCCAGTATCCCTTTAACAAATCAAACTTACTTATGTACCTAGCCTTTCCGATCTTGTCTATGCAATCTTCCACGCGAGGAAGAGGGTAAGTGTCTGTTTTGGTTATCTGATTAACACGTCTGTAGTCGATGCAAAGCCGCTGTGACCCACCTGGCTTAGGGACTAGAGTGACAGGAGAACTCCACTCGCTCTGACAGGGCTCAATCATCTTGTGGTCCAACAGGTAGCCAAGCTCCTTCTGGATGAGAGGACCTTTCACTGGGTTCACACAGTAAGGAGGCAGTTTAATTGGCTTTGCGTCTCCAACATCGACATCATGCATTAACACAGTGGTTCTTCCTGGAGTGGCACAGAACACTTGCGGGTACTCCTGCAGTAATGCCGAAAACTCCTGCCTTTCCTCGGGAGCTAGATGAGAAAGCTTAGTCTGGAGATCATTCATGTTATCAGGATTCTTCCCCAAACTATCACTCAGGCTCATGCTGCATGGGAGAACTTCACTTGCAGACTCGGGAGGAACAGCTACAGTGCAGACTGGGTTATTTTCATTCCGCCCGTGATATAACTTTAGCATGTTGATGTGACAAAGTTGCTTGTTCTTTCTACGATCTGGTGTGGCAATGACATAGTTGACATCATTGAGTTTCTTCTCCACGAAATAAGGACCACTAAACTTGGCTTGAAGATGTTGCCCATGCACCGGTAGCAGAATCAAAACCTGATCTCCTGGCTGAAAGTGCCATAACCTGGACTTCTTATCATACCAAGTCTTCATCTTCTCCTGAGCAGCTCCTAAATTCTCTCTCGCCAGCTGTAAAGTAGTGGACAGCCGTTCTTTGAACTTCATCACATACTCCAGCAGGTTGACGTCATCTTCCTTCGACAGCCAGCATTCCTTGAGTAGCTTAAGGGGTCCTCTTACTTCATGGCCAAACAGTAGTTCAAAGGGTGAGAAGCCCAGTGATTCATTTGGAGATTCTCTTGCGGCAAATACAACGAATGGAAGACATTTATCCCAATCTTTCTGATGTTCCAAACAGTATTTCCTGAGCATCGATTTGAGTGTTTGATGATATCTCTCCAACGCTCCTTGGGTCTGGGGATGGTAAGCTGAAGACGTGATCTGGGTGATGCCCAAGTCTTTCAGAGACTGTTCGAAAACATTTGACATGAAATTACTTCCCCGGTCTGACTGTACCTCCTTGGGCAGACCAAACTTGGTGAAGAACCCTAGCATTTCCTTAACCACGTTCTTTGCTGAGATATTTCTTAAGTGGAATGGCTTGAGGATAACGAGTAGCCATATCAATCAGGGTCAACACATAAGAAAATCCTGAAGCAGAGTTAGCTAGACCTTTCAACTCAGGGTCAGCAACCTGCAACTCAACCAACTCTTGACGAGACACTTTATCAACACTACGGGGTACTGCCTTACCTGGTGAGTGGTCCAAATTAGCAAGAAAAGTGTCAGCTAGGATAACATCATCATCATCATTATCCTCTAAGTCACCAGTAACTTTAGACTTAGCCCTAGTGATAGCACATGCAGAGAACACATTAGGGACATCACAATCCTGGGTCACAGTCACTGGTTCACTAGACAACTGAGGAGCTGGACACACTTGACTTCCACCAATATCATTTCCAAGTAAGAAAGTTACACCTGACATTGGGAGTGTCTCAACCAACCCAACCATAACGGAACCATTAACAAAACCAGACTCTAAATTCACTCTGCACAGAGGGACAGAGAAGTAATTATTCCCTACACCTTGTAAGATGACAGTTTCATCAGAGGAATTAACATTAGAGCCTAGAACACTGGTCAGCATAAGGGATTGGCAAGCACTTGTGTCACGATATATTTTAACTGATTTCCTCTCATTACTGTCCAGCGGAGTGAGAAAACCATCAGACAGGAAATTAGCACATGAACTCCTGAGAGTGTCACCCACGTTACTGCTCAAAAGAGGAGCTTCATCATGAGAATTTAATTTACCCTTCAAAGCAGGTTCAGTTAACTCGGTTATAGAATTCTGGGAACTCTCAAGGGTGGACACTAGACCAATTGACTGAATATTTAAAGACTCCTTTTTGTTCACATCACGCTGTCTCCTGAAACATTTCTTCGTAGTATGACCAAGCTTACTACAATAAGTACATTTGCTTTTCTGAAATCTAGAGGTGAAGCTGGTATTTACTTCCTGAGAAACATCATCTTTATTCTTTTTCCTGTTACCTGGACTCTGAGTAGATGCAACGTACTTACTCTCAGCTTTCCCTTTTTCTTTTGAATATCTCTTGTGAGTGAGAACATATTCATCAGCTAAAACTGCAGCATCAGACAAATTATCTATTCTTTTCTCATCAAGATATAGGCTTCCATCTTTATTAATACACCTTTTGAAGTCCTCCAGCAAAATCATCTGCTTAAATTTATCAAAATCAGAATTTACGTTCTTAGAATTTAACCACTGCTCTAACAGATCTTCTTTGATTTTTGCATACTCAACATGGGATTGCTTATCTTGCTTATAAGTTGTCCTAAATTTTACTCTATAGGCTTCAGGAACAAGCTCATAGGCCTTATGAATCAAGCTCTTAACTACATGATAATTATCAGATTGATCCTGAGGCAAAGATGCATAAGTTATTTGAGCTTTACCAGTGAGAATACTCTGAAGGAGTACTGGCCAATACTTTTTGGGTCAATTAAAACCTGTAGCTACCCTCTCAAACGACTGAAAATACTTCGTTAAATCAGATTCATTAAAAGGAGGGACAAGTTTAACATTTTTAGCCACATCAAAATCATCAGAGCTAGATGATCCAGTTCCATCTTGTTTCATGCGATACTCATGGTCTGCCTGAATCCTAGCAAGTTCAATTTGTGCCTGAGCCTGTGCCTGTGCCTCCTGAATACGAGCCTGGGACTCAGCCTCCTTAGCACGTGCCTGAAACTCAGCCTCCTTAGCACGAGCCTGAAACTCAGATTCCTTAGCACGAGCCTGAAACTCAGCCTCCTTAGCACGAGCCTCCTGCAGGGCTAGCCGTAACTTAGCTATTTCAATCTACGTTTGCTCATCTGGAGGAGTTACATTAAACAAGCTTTTATTAATCATGTCAACAATTTGATCTTTAGAATGATGAGAGCAAATAGCAATTCCCAATTGTTGAGCAACAAGCTTAAGTTCATTCTTTGTTCTGTTTTCTACATCACACACTGTTTTCACATTTGACAACAAATCTTTGGCTTCATCAAGAGTAGCAATAGTAGACATCATGAATAAATCACAGTCACAAAATATCAAGCAATATCCTTATGATGATATCCTGAATATCCTGATAAGAGGTCGCCAAATTTATGTTACGGAACAGAGAGAGATAATGAACACTTCAAGTGAGAATACTAAAATCACTACTGTCCCACAAAGTTTCAGGTTCAAAACAAAAGAGTTAGGTAAAATTACAAGTTAAAGTTTAATGCTCAAACTAACAACTAAACATTCAGGACTCATATGGATAATGTAATGGCAAAACAGGTTACATATATGGTTAACTGCAATAGCCTCTATTAACACGAAATTAGCAAGAGTAAATTTATCTATGTCAGCCCTGATAAAATGAGAAAACCGGATAATGCTCAGTTAATGCAAGATATAATATTATTACAGATACAAAATATTACTAACACTGGCTGACATCAAAAACTCTACATGAATCACAAAAACCTTTCCAGGCCCACGAACTAACGCCTTAGGCCATACAGTACAAGAAAAATGGTAATAACACTTATACTCAAATTATAGAGCAGCTAGATGGCTGGAGACTTCCTGAGCACTCACAAAAATAATAATACACTATACAGGGGAGGACAGAGATGTGAACAAAATGAGGAGTCGATATAAGTGGCCCTAATGCAGAGACTGATCTCATTATATAGGGGGCCGGCAGAGCTTCATTCAACTTGCAAGAAGGACGCGCAAATGAGGGCACAGAGGACGAAGAGTTGACACTCCTGCTCTGAACAACAGAAAGAACGACTTACTCTACTATAAGGGGGAGAAGGGGGGAGTGAGGTAGAACACGTGAGCCTGGTCACTATGGAAGCCACTAGGCGAATCGTGATCAAACACGCACATTACGTTAGAATTATACAAAGGATGATGAAATCATAGGCTATGTAACACAGTTATGAGAAAATATGCTTAACTTGACTTCACAATGTACAGCCCTTTCACTTACAGTAAATTATTTACAACATGCCTTCAGTATACACAAACATTACCAGAGTGCTTTTGATCATCTCACTGTGAATATAGCGTCTAACACTTACAAGAACATAATTAAAACTTTACTCCACAATGCTCAGTCCTTACACTTACGAGAAAATATTTACATATCATCACCGAATGCAGTACTTATAACACTTCCTGAGCATCTTTTTTTCATATTTACAACACTTTTTGAGTGTCTTTTTATTGCTCGTCATTACCACACTATTGTTTCTCAATAGTTAGCCAGAGTGTGGTACTCCTCGAAGCATGGGTATACGCTTAGTCCTACATCACACTCTGCACACATATACCTTGAGTCCTTCCGCTGAGTATGTGGTCCTTACAGTGCTGTTTGCACACATGTGACACCCCCGCTTGGGATTCTGACGTGTTGCACTTGGAGGGACGATTTTGGGGAAGAGTCTAGAGGTGAGGCGGAGAGGTGTTGTGGAGGTGTGGCTGTGACAAGCAGCACTTCTATCTTCCCCATATTCCCCCACTATCTCCCGCACCAGCTCGCGAATATAGCCCTCAAAGGTCTCTTCGATGCCAGCGGTATGTGCATGGAGTTAGTGAGCGTTGAGGACGGTGATGTTGAGGAGATGGAAGAATAATTGTTTATACTGCTTCATCGTGGGCCTGGCACAGTAAAAGCTGGAAATCATTGCATTGATTGATCCACCTGTCGCATATTCACATTGTATGCCAAGACACGTTCTGGTTTCCAGACGTGGCACCGCCCTTCTGACCTGTAATCTATACTGTCTGTGCATTGTACAATGGGCCGATGAACAGACGAGAGGAGGAATACTTCGCCGTTGTGGTGCCATGCTGTTGCGAGGATATTATGTGCTTTGTAAAAAACAACCTTTTTTCTGAAGCTTCCTCCCCACCTTCATCATGTGCTGACGGTTCTTCTTTGCAGTGCCACACAGACCAGTTTCGTGCAGGTGAAGGTACCAGGCGAGAAGGGGGCTTGTGTACCGATTATCGAGGTATAAGACATGCCCACGATGGTCGTATTCCTCGATCATTGTTTTTACCACAGCCCATGAGAGTCCCAAACTTCTATCTTCTGTGATGTCCGTCTGAACACCTGTGTAAGGACTATGTCTGTCCTGCACATACCAAGTCTTACAGTCGCACATCACGAAGATTTTGAAGCCAAATCTTTGTCTATTGCTGGGGATATACTGACGAAAAGGAATATTACCTCTCCATAGCACTAGACTCTCGTCTATGATGAGGTCTCAGTATGGAGAGAAGGAGGTACAGAATTTCTCTCGAAGTTGATCAAAAACCAGACATATCCTCCTCATCCTGTCCGTGTTGCTTGCATTAGCAGGGTCAAGGATACCAAAAAAATGAAGATGGCTCAGGATGTACTGAAAACGATTCCTTCCCATCACCTTACCAAAAAATGGTGTCACCATTACTGGATCCACAGTCCAATACGAGGGAAGCTGATTATTTTTCAATATCCCCATCAAAAGCACAAGTGCTAGGAACGCATACATTTCACCCAGGGTCACGTCAGGTTCAAACAATCGGCTGCGTCGTGTCTGTGTTGTTCCCCCACGTTCAAATGCAGCAGGGCACCAATCATCAAAATAAACTCCACAGGAAAGTAGTTCCTGAAAAAGTCAAGCCTACTGGAGGTATGGTGAAGTTCGTGGACACTACAACCGGCCTCATTTTCATGTGTGAATGGGTGAATGTGGGGGGACAAAATCACTACCATCCTCCCACTTCCACGTTGTTTCCTCATCATCATCATCGCCTCTGTATTGCTCGGACTGTGGGGAAGCATGGAGAAGTGTGGGGGATGGGGGATGAGTTTCATGGGAGGTGCTGGGTGTGGGGAAGGTGGGAAGACTTTGTCCTGAGGTGCTGAGCAGAGCTGGGTCACGTGGGGGCAAGGGAGAGCGCGGGTGAGATGAGTCACTCTCTCCCAACAATGGAACTTTCCCAAATCTTGCACGCTTCCTCTTCACACGTTCCTCCCCACGGGGTGAAAACGACCCCTCAACTACAGGACTACCTTCCTCCTCCCTTTCCTCCTCACTGTCGTGATGTGAAAGACAACAACGTGCAGGTGGCCTCCTACCACGTGTTGCCCATGTGTAGCCCACATACCTGGATTTTCTAGGCGAGAGAATTTCGTCATCGCTACTACTTTCCTCCTCAGGCTGGATGTAGTCCTTATCCTGCATGTCGTCATACTCCAGATCACTTTCCCCAGTGTAGGGAACCCTCAGAAGGTCCTGAATCTCTTCAACAGAGAGACCGCGGCGAGACATCACTGAACTGTATGACTGACACAAGCTGAGTGAGGCAGAGCGAGTGTGAGGCAGGAGTGCTTGGGTTTATGGGCAAGGCCGCCTGAGGGCAAATAGAGGAAGGGTTGCCCTACAAGCCCACCAATTTTTGCACACCTAGCTTCAAAATTGTGGTCACGATGAATTTTTGAAATCGAGACCCTTTTAAAACGGCACTGGCACTAAGCACGCAATTACGTCAGATCATTTTAAAACAGCACTGGCACAGGATGGGTTAAGGGATTGAAAGGGTGCAACGGGAAAGAGAGGTTGCTAGTTCACTCAAAGCACTGACACGAAATAGGAAAGTGATAATGACAGCAATCTGAGTCCCAGTCTAATGTTAAAAGCGAAGTTTGTACCATGATGGAACATCATAAGTCAAGGATGAGAGAGCTGAGGAAATGTGTTGTTTGAATAAAATATGTCGAGTTATATGGATACACAAAATTAATAAATGATGATGAAAAGGACCATTGTGGCATTATTTCAATTGTATCAGAGTATGATAAGAAAAATACTCTGAGATGGTTTGGCCACGTGGAGAGAGCTGAAGATGAGACTGAATAGCAAAGTGTATATGGGTGAGATGGAGTGGGAGATGGGGTGGGGCAGATCAAGGATGACATTTTTTTTGTGGGCAGGGACATGTTCTTGTGCTAATCTCTGGCTGTAACTAAGCTTTCAAGATGGAGAGATGACAAGTTGATGTGAAGTGGGTACAGTGGCAGTGAGAAGCCAGGATGATCAAGCTTGGATTTTTTTTTTTTTTAGTTCAAAATCACCATTTGGGAAATGTGAAAATGCAGTTTTCAGGCCAAACTACGTTAGATAATGTTTTAAATCGTGTCAGGCCAGTGTCACTATCTTACAGGTAAATGTATCCTGTACTTACTGAGTTCATTAAATTTTACAAATCCTTAATTTGTTCCCAAAAAAATCAGCCATTATTATGCAGATGTCTTTTTGATTTCCAGTGCCTGTTCTGATGCTCACTGATGCTGATGATTATTGCATTTTGGTTGAAGTTTTCCTTCTAGCTGACAAAAAAGAGAAGGTAATATACTTGCCAAGATTATTAGTGTATTTTTGTAAGATGTTATTCAGTATTGTATTAATTCCCCTTCCCCTCCCAACTTTTAGTGTGGATGCTTTGTAATTTCATTCCAGTATTATGTTTTCGCACATATGTGAAACTGAGGTTCTTAAGAACCGGTCCACTAGATTTTTGGGAAGGTTCAAATATTTCTAGTATTTTTACCGGTATATACGAATCAGGCTCCTTTAACCTGCCCTGTGCCAGTGCCATTTTAAAACGATCTGAAGTAATTGTGCACTCAGTGCCAGTGCCATTTTAAATTTGGTATCGATTCCAAAAATTCATTGAGACCGCAATTTTCAAGCTAGGCGCAGAAAAATTGGTGTGCTTGTAGGGCTACCCTTCCTCTATCTGCCCTCAGGCAGCCTGACCCATACACCCATGCGCTCCTGCCTCAGGCTTGCTCTGCCTCACTCTGCTTGTGTCAGTCATACAGTGAGGTGATGTCTTGTAGCGCTCTCTCTGACGAGGAGATTCAGGACCTCCTGAGGGTTCCCTACACTGGGGAAAATGATCTGGAGGATGACGACACACAGGATAAGGACTACATCCAGCCTGAGAAGGAAAGTAGTAGCGATGATGAAATTCCCTCACCTAGAAAATCCGGGCTACACTAGGGCAACACATGGTAGGAGGCCACCTGCACGTCGTCACCTTTCACATCAGGACAATGAGGAGGAAAGGGTGGAGGAAGGTAGTCCTGCAGTTGAGGGGTGGTTGGGGAGACAAAGAATTTCACCACGCGGGGAGGAAAGTGTGTGGAGGAAGCGTGGAAGATTTGGGAAAGTTCCATTGTTGGGGGAGAGTGACTCATCTCACCCGCGCTCTCCCTTGCCTCCCCATGACCCAGCTCAGCCCAGCACCTCAGGACAGTCTTCCCGCTTCCCCACATCCAGCACCTCACGTAAAACTCTTCCTCCATTTCCCACACTTCCCCATGCTTCCCCACAGCCAGTGGAACATGGAGGCGATGATGATGATGAGGAGGAAACGACGTGGGAGTGGGAGGACGGTAGTGACTTAGTCCCCCACATTCACCCGTTCACACATGAAAATGAGGCCGGGTGTAGTGTCCATGAACTTCACCATACCTCCAGTAAGCTTGACTTTTTCAGGAACTACTTTCCTGTGGAGTTTATTTTGAAGATTGTAGCCCTGACCAAAGCCTTTGCTGTATTTGAACGTGGAGGAACAACACAGACACAACACAGCCAAATGTTTGAACCTGACGTGACCATAGGTGAAATGTATGTGTTCCTAGCACTTGTGCTTTTGATGGGGATATTGAAAAAAAAATCAGCTTCCCTCATATTGGACTGTGGAACCAGTAATGGAGACACCATTTTTTGGTAAAGTGATGGGAAGGAATCGTTTTCAGTACATTCTGAGCCGTCTTAATTTTTTTTACACCCATGACCCTGCTAATGCAAACAACATGGACAGGATGAGGAGGATACGTCTGGTTTTTGATCACCTTCAAGAGAAATTCTGTACTTCTTTCTCTCCATACTGAGACCTCATCATAGACGAGAGTCTAGTGCTATGGAGAGGTAATATTCCTTTTCGTCAGTATATCCCCAGCAAGAGACAGGTTTGGCTTCAAAATCTTCGTGATGTGCGACTGTAAGACTGGGTATGTGCAGGACATAGTCTTGTACACAGGTGTTCAGACGGACGTCACAGAAGATAGAAGTTTGGGATTCTCAGGGGCTGTGATAAAAATGATGATCAAGGAATACCTTCATTGTGGGCACGTCTTATACCTCGATAATTGGTACACAAACCCCCTTCTCGCCGGGTACCTTCACCTGCACGAAACTGGTCTGTGCGGCACTGTAAAGAAGAACCGTCGGCACATGGTGAAGGTGGAGGAAATTACAGAAAAATTAGGTTGTTTTCTACAAAGCACATAATATCCTCACAACAGCCACAACCGCGAAGTATCCCTCCTCTCGTCTGTTCATCAGCCTCTTGTACACCGCACAGACAGTATAGATTACAGGTTAGAAGGGCGGCACCATGTCTGGAAAGAAGAACCTGTCTTGGCATACAATGTGAATATGCGACAGGTGGATCAATCAGATGCAACGATTTCCAGCTTTTACTGTGCCAGGCCCACGATGAAGTGGTATATAAAATTATTCTTCCATCTCCTTGACATCACCGTCCTCACACAGACCACTGGCATCCAAGAGACATTCGAGGGCTATATTCGCGAGCTAGTGCAGGAGATGGTAGGGGAATATGGGGAAGATAGAAGTGTTGCTCGCCACTGCCACACCGCTGCCACACCTCTTCACCTCACTTTAGTCACTTCCCCAAAATCGTCCCTCTAGGTGCAACAAGTCAGAATCCCTAGCAGAGGTGTCACGTGTGTGCAAAAGTACTGTAAGACCACTTACTCAGAGGAAAGACTCGAGGTATATGTGTGCAGAGTGTAATGTAGGACTGTGCATATACCCATGCTTCGAGGAGTACCACACTCTGGCTAACTATTGAGAAACAATAGTGTGGTAATGACGAGCGATAAAAAGACGCTCAAAAAGTGTTGTAAATAAGAAAAAAGACGCTCAGGAAGTGTTATTATAAGTACTGCATACAGTGATGACATAAATATTTTCTCGTAAGTGTAAGGACTGAACGTCGTGGAGTAAAGTTTTATATATGTTCTCATAAGTGTTAGACGATATGTTCTGAGTGAGAGGATCAAAAATACTCTGGTAATGTCTGTGTATACTGAAGGCATGTTGTAAATAATTTACTGTAAGTGAAAGGGCTGTACATTGTGAAGTCAAGTTAAGCATATTTTCTCGTAACTGCAAGACAATGCATTCACAGTGATATGTATAGTGTTGCATGAGTAAGTGATTTTTTCCCCCAAAAAACACGATTTCTTTATGAAATAATAAGATTTTTTTTGTGGGAGAGAAGTGGACAGATAAGTGTTAAGACCATTCCTATACCTTCCCTGAGCCATGTTGGCAAGAATACCTGAGTTTACCTTGCATAGAAAACGGGTTTTCTCTCACCGCAGCTGGGGATTCCCCGCCCACTCACACCTGCGGGTGGCCAGAGAGACTATGAAAAACGCACTTCAAGCCTCTGGTGAGTTTTTTTATGGTCATAGTCATTTTTTTTCACATCAAAATCTATCATTTAAGACTCCCCCCCAAAAAAAAAAAAATTGGCTGGCACGGGGGTGACACTTAGGGCTGGAAGTGGCCGGCACATGGCGGGGTAACAAGTGTTTAAATTGTATGCAAGGAGGCTGTTTTACAATGCAGTAGTCAGACAACTTTAAGTGGTGTTGGAAGAAATAGGAAAGCATGATTTTCCTTGTACATGGTGGTAATTTAGTAGGACAATAAATATCAACAGACGCCATCAATGCTTGCATTCACCAAAATTTTCAGCAACTTAATACAGTCTGGCCTTTTTGGAGTTAGATTTGGCATTTACAGAGGAAGTCAACCTTGCAACCCTGGCGGAATAAGCGGGGATAGGGGGTAGATTCAGCCATTGCCATACATCGATGGTGGTGCTCCTCACCCCGTGGACTACCATCTGGTTTCCAGAATGATTTCCCAGGCACACACTGTTCCAATGGCACTGATGACACAACAGTACAAGACGATGGTATCTCAGAGTACTTAGTGTTTTATTTGTATTTTGACTACTGTATAGAGAGTGAAGTGCTTGAAAAGGTACAACAAGGAAGAAAAGGTTGCTAGTTTCTTGAAAGCAGTGATAAGAAACGAGGAAGTGAGCATGGAAGTGAAAAAGTTGCCGCATGACAGTATTGTGATACCAATTCTAACGTATAGAAGTGAAGCTTGGATCTTGTTGGAGGGACAGAATTCAAAAGCGAGAGCAGTGGAAATGAGTTATTTCAGAGGAGCATGTGGAGTCACATGGAGAGACTGACTGACAAATGAGGATGCAAAGGAGCGTTCTGGTGTGGATGTCGATGTGATAGAAAGCTTTAGGAGAAACACATTAAGGTAATTTTGCCATATGGAGAGGATGGAGAGTGAGAGGAGTGTATGTGAGTGACGTGGAGAGAGGGGAGAGGGAGGGGGATGCCAAGGATGAGATGGAGGGATGGAGTGGAGAGGTATATGAAAGAGGGGGGTCTGAGCTGGGAGCAGGGCAGTGAAATGGCGGGGGAGAGGGCGATATGGAGGCGATTTGTCTGTGGCCATCCCTTAAGGGATTAGGGAGTCTGGCGATAGATAGATAGATATACTGCTATAGACGATTTTATTATACCAAGGACAGGCGTTTTGGAGGGGAGGGGTAAATTATAGCCTTCATTACTGCCTTCACAACCAGAGAATGTTCACGAGGTACCTAAATAAAATGGTGTTGGTGCAGCAGGGACAATATGAGTGTGAGGTCCTATCATCCCACGTACTGGCAGCTGGTTTCGTGAAGGATGCCCCAGGCGTACACTATTCCTATGACACTGACGACAGCGTAGCACCAGTATAATCCGGCCAGGGTCAGCACCTCCACCATCACTGAGTATAACTGGATGCTCAGGAAAAGTGCGACACCGCCCACCATGGTGCATATGCTCGTGGCCTGTTGCAAGAGGAAAACAAGAATTAATCACCATCGTCAAGCGGGCTAGGGAGATTTCGTAGCACCTATTCGTTAGACATTTAACCTGCACATTAAACATCTTTATTCTCTTGTATATTCTGTCGATATTAATACGATAAAAATGTATTAAATGAGAATACTAGTCATAAGTGAAAATATTGATATGCAGTTCTGAAACTAAATTGCCAAAGAAATGATGCTCGGTCGTCTCATATACCATCTTCCATAAGGGCCTTAAACTACGATGCTTCAGGCTGATGAATTCTTCTTTTACCATACGATTTAATTCCAGCTGGGAAAGAACTTTCACTTCTGATAGGGTTAATGAGCACCTATTCGAAGAGGAAAAGGCATTTGTCTGCATTTAACAATATAGAGTGCAGAGCTGTAAACAAGGCCTTAATTCTTGACAGTGTCACAGAAATATCAGATGTTATCTATTATCATGACAATTATGGAACCTGTAATTGCTCCATGTCATCAGCCGGGATCAAATATTATGAAGTGTGCTTAGCAATGATACACAGATACCAGACATGCTCTATCATAGACTCAGAAATTGTCGTGAAAACATGTCAGCCCCTTCCCATACTCAGTGTTCTTAATGTTGCCCTCATAATATATAGTATGTACAGCATAGCATAACGTTAAGGTAAAACTGGGGACAGACGCTACGAGACTGTCAGCTGCGGTGCCCCTCTCTGTAGTTCAAGGCAGTGAGCCGATGGTGAGTTCATCACTCACAGTCTTGGGTTACAGAGCAAGACGTCATCCAACTTACCACAGTTACGTCCACTAGACGTTGCCCTGGCTCATGCTACCCACCAACCCACTAAAAATGGTTGATCACTTTAGTCAAGTGACGCCAAATACTTGCACCAAGAATCGAGCCCTGGTACTATCAGGTGTCAGCTTCCTAGTTAGCGAAGCTAACCGCTCAGTCAATACGGCATATAAAATACTATGCAGTTTCTAACGTTTCTGAATCTATTCTTAAAAAAACTTTCATATCACAATCCGGTTTCCAGTCATATCAGTATGGGTTCCGCCATGAACGCTCCACTTGTGATCTTCTCACCTACCTTTCAGACTCCTGGTCATCTTCCTCTCGGGACTGCAACAAAAGCTTCGCCATTCCATTTGACATTACAAAGGCTTTCGATCAAGTTTGGCACAAGTCTTTAATTTCCACACTGCCCCTTTATGATTTATATCCTTCTATTTGTGCCTGCATCTCTAGCTTCCAATCTGTTCATTCTATAGCTGCTGTTGTAGATGGCCACAGTTCTACTAGGGCCATCAGTAGCGGTGTTCCTCAGGGCTCGGTCCCATCACCAACCTTTCTTCCTTCTATTCATCAATGATTCTCTGAGCTATACCTCTGACCCAGTCCATTCATAGGTTGATGTCTCAACCCTTCACCTTTCCATCCGCTTCTCTCAGCATTCATCTCAGAAATTACTTCAACAAACACGGGATGAGGTTATAGCAGACTTAATGGCCGACTTGGTTCATATTATATGACACACTTAATGTCAGACCTCGTTCATATTTCTGACTGGCGTAAAAGTGGTCTTGTTTTTATTGCATCAGGTATTACATCTTTCAAGCCATCAAAATCTTCTGCAGGAGATTGTCCTCTAATATTTTACAGTAACCAACATAAATATGCATCATCATTACACAAGTCAAGAGTGAGAGCAGTGGAAATGAGTTATTTAAGAGGAGCCTGTGGAGTCACGTGGAGAGAGAGGCTGACGAATGAGGATATAAAAGAGCGTTGTGGTGTGGATGTGGATGTGATAGGAAGCGTTATGAGGAACACACTGAGGTGGTTTGGCCATGTGGAGAGGAGGGAGGGTGAAAGACTGACGAAGAGAGTGTATGTGAGTGAGGTGGAGGAGGGAAGAGGGAGGGGGAGGCCGAGGATGAGATGGAGGGATGGGGTGGAGAGGTAAATGAGAGAGGGGGGTGTGAGTTGGGAGCAGGGCAGTGAAATGGCGGGGGACAGGGCGACTTGGAGGCGATTTGTTTGTGGCCACCCCAAACGGGATTGAGGAGTCTGGCAATAGATAGATAGATAGATTAAACATACTTGGGGTTTCAATCTCTTAGTATTTATCTTGGAAATATATTACCTGTCTTGTAAAATTCGCTTTCAAGAGATTACATGTGCTAAGCTGGCACTGTGAATTTTTTACCCCTGCACAGTTGTTGACTTTATATGTACTGTTGACAGTACAACATTCGTGTATGGGGAGGCTCCCGATATACAACTCTTCTCAACAGGGTGAAGTGAAAGGCTTTTTGTCTCATCAACTGCCCTCCTCTTTCTGACACACCTCAACCTCCCTCTCTTCACCACACTGTTGCATCTTTATTCTATCCCAACTTCAATGGTCACTGGTCCTCTGAATTGTCTGCTTGCATCCCTCCACCACTGCAGCAGGGAGCAAATTCTCATCCCTTTTCTCTCCTACTCTCGAATTCGAGAGTTGATATGACTCCTTGTCCTTCACATATGCTACAGATCAACTCTGAAACTGTCTTCTTTTGTCTGTATTTCCTAGTGCCTATGACCTACAGTCTTTTCAATGCAGTGTGTCCAGGTAACCCAAAATGAACAAATTTTGATTTTGGCACTCAGTTATTTTGTTGGAGGGATCAATATTTAGGGCTTCTGGGTATTGGTTTCTTCTTCCTTGCATAAAAAAAATAAAAAAATAAAAGTTTGCACAGATAATATACGACAAAGTTTCATCAACTATATTATAATAATCTGATTTCTGTATGTTAGTTGGTTTGCTTGTTTCCACAAGACAACAAAAACAGCACAACTTAGCAAAATTTTTGTTAGCGCAAGGTACCGTTTAAAGGCTCAAATTTGAAGATTAACCCGCCCCGTCCCGACGACGTATGGGTACGTCACCACGATTTGCATTTGCCAGTCCCGGCGACGTACCAGTACGTCGTGCAATTGCAAGGTACCTAATTTGCACAATTTTCAATTTTCGCATGTGATTTTTCGTATGTATACACGGACACCTTCCTCTATTCCTGTACAAGATACCAAGCAGGGACAATGCCTTACACTGCATAACCTCCCCCTCGCCCCCTCACGCCATTGTCTTGGCAAAGGACCTGTTACCAGTGACCTGGCTAGTAAAGTTATTCAGGGCCAGAGTGATTCCCCAATCGATGACAATGTGGAGGACAATGTTTACATAGCATTAGAAGAAGAAACAGCCAGAAATAATGATCAGGTAGTGTGGCAAAAATAGGTCAGGTATGGTGATTAGTTAGTGAGTGAAACAATGCTTATAATGCCTTTATTACTGCTTGAAAACCAATATACTGTCATACTACATATATATTAGTACCAAGTAAATAAATACCGTTTATGAGTGGATAAAATAGTTACCCTCCCATAGAACTCGTTTTCTTTGATGCCAGCATGTTAGAAAACCCACTCAGGTAAGGAGGAACTCCTACCTGGATTGGGCACTTTAAACCTCAGGTGAGCGATTTCTCTATGAATTTTCGATGTTTCTCACCAAAAGCGAAGGTTTTAGCCAAAAAAAAAAAATCGAAAATACCTCGGGACTGGGGGATGTCGGAGGTGCGGAAAACCTCGGGACGTGACGGGTTAACCCACTGACTCCTGTTGACGTATATATACGTCCACTTGTTTTGTTACTGTGACTCTCATTGACATATAGAAACACACACCAACTGCAAGGTCCCTATTTTGCACAATTTTTAAATTTCGCGCTTGATTATTGGTACGTATACATGGAACACCTTCCTCTACAAGATGCCAGGCAGGGTCATTGCCTTACCCCACATGACCGCATGCCATTGTCTCAGGAATTCACCTGTTACTAGTGACCTGGCCAGTAAAGACATGTCGTGCCACGGTACAAAATTCAAGGCCAGAGTGATTCCCCAATCAATGACAATGTGGAAGACAAAGTTTACATTAGAGGAAGAAACAGTCAGAAATGATGATCAGATAATGTCGCCAAAAAAGGTCAGGTATGTTGATGTGTTTGGTGAGTGAAACAATGCTTATATTGCCTATATTACTCTGTGAAAACCAATATACTCTAGTACTGCATATAAATTCGTGCCAAATAAATAAGTGAATACTGATTATGAGTGGTGTGGAATAGTTACCCTCCCATAGAACTCGTTTTCTTTGGAGCCAGCCTGATAGAAAACACAGTAAGGTAAGGGGTACTGCTACCTGTTTCCTGTATTTTAAACCTCAGGTGAGCAATTTCTCTATGAATTTTTTATGTTTCTCACCAAAAGTGGAGGTTTGAGCCAAAAAAAAAAAAAATCCTAAATTGGTCGGGATTGGGGGGAGTCAGTGGTGGAAAATTGGTAGGGACAGGGTGGGTTAAAACAATTTCCAGTCAAATTAAGGCTCCAGTTCCTGACTTATGACTCATTTTTTGAGCTTTTGACATTGAGCGGAGGCTGCCAAAGGCAGCCTTAAAGCGAGTGTACTTTAGTTTCAAAATGGCACCCCACACATAAAGCACAGGGACATGCACCAAAATGTACATAAAGCCCAACTTTAACCCTTACGCACCAGTTGACGTGTTATACGGTCACAATTTGGGGCACAGAGCAATGCCGGTTGACTTGTATAGCCGCAACAGTCTTCCACCTACCCCTTGAGCCTGTGTCCATTTTCTGTGACAACCATAGGGTAGGTAGGCACCCAAGGAATCCCACTGATTCACTGTTTACAGGTAATCTGTATATGGCACTGGTAGAGTGTAGAGTGATGTGTTTCTCATCCTTCTTCTCTGATTCCTTCCCCCCATGTGTGGGGCTGAGTGCATCATCGACCCCTGTGAATGTTCTGCCCTTTCCACCGGGAAAAGGGCTCAGTGACTGAGCAGGTTTGTGCGAAATTGTAAATAGTATACAGATATGCATGTGTGTGTTTTTGTATACATAAGTGAAAAGTAAGATATAATTAATACCTAGTGTTATGAAGTGTTTCATAATAAGTTGTACAAAAGCATTGCAATAAGTGTTACTGTTTATGGTTATTTGTGAAACAGTGATTGGAAATACCTTGAGTAACCCTATCTGGTACAATGAAAGAAAACAACGAGTGCAGAGGAGAGAAAGAAAATGACCTGCTTGGCTGTAATGAAATTTTTTCCTTCATTACTCAGAAAATACTGGTAAATATGTGAGCATAAGTGTATTTGCAATGTGAAGTACAAAAAATGTAAGTTGAGTATGACATTAGTAATATTTTCATGATGCACCTGATTTGTACAAATTAGTCACAATTTCTGTACAAGTAATTACCTCATACTCAACCATACTGCATACTGCATGAAACAACCCGTAATTGTGATCTGAAGTGTAAATATAAGTGCTGTAGTAGAGGGAAGATATAATAATTGATGCAAGAAGTGAGTACAAAAAATCAAGAGCTATTGTTTTCCCACATACCTACGCGGCATGGTGGCATTATTAAACGGGCAGAATATCCTATGGGAAGCCACATGAATAGGGTGATGACTCATCCTTATGACAGTGAGTAAGGAAAAGTCAAAGAATGAGTGGAATATTCTGGGAGGCCGTGCAGTGTTACAATCACCACTCCAGTCAGTGCTGCCAACCCTAGCCAGTGGGCCCAAGGTCACTTTGTACCAGTTGAAAAACTGGGTCCAAAAAATTATATTTTAAGTACCAGGTGATCGATGGTTTCTCAAACTATATGTTTTGTCCTAAGATTAATATTTCGCTGAAGATAGTATACTTCATATTGTGTCTAACATTCCTTCATTGGGTATCGATAAAAACATGTATAAACACATGAAAGTTACTGTAGAATATATGTAAACCCTTTATCCACTGTTCCAAATTATCTCTCCATACTTTTGCAACCATTTATCTGTCTATCTATCTATCTGTCTATCTATCTATCTATCTATAGCCAGACTCCTTAATCTCATAAGGGGTGACAACAAACAAATCGCCTACATGTCACCATGTCTCCAACCATTACGATACCCTACACATAACTCACACACCCCTCACTCATATACCACTTTACTCCATCCCTCCACCTTTTACGAGGTCTTTCTCTCCCTGTACGCGCTTTCAACTCATTCACATACACTCTCCTAGTTAGTTTCTCACTCTCCATCCTCTCCACTCATCCAAATTACCTGTGCATTTCTCCCAACCCTTTCTATCACTTTCACTTCCACACTGCAACGTTCCTTCATTTCCTCATTTGTCAGCCTGTCTCTCCATGTAGCTCCACATGCTCCTCTTAAATAACTCATTTCCACTGCTCTCACTCTTGACTTGTGTCCTTCCAACAACGTCCAAGCGTCACTTCCATATGTTAGAGTTGTTATCACAATACTATAATGCAACGACTTTTTTTTTACTTCCATGCTCTCTTTCCTGTTTTATAGTACAGCTTTCAAAGGACCAGTAACCTTTCTTTTTCCTTTCGAGCACTTCAACCTCGACACTTTAATCCTCGCTCACAATACTGCCCAAGTACTTAAGTGGACTCACATTTTCCATTTCCTCACCATCCGACCTCATTGCACATTCAGTGACTTCATTTTTGTCGAAGATCGCAACTTAACTCATCACTACATTCACCTTTAGACCCTTGGATTCCGTTTCTTACACACTCTCCCAAACTCATTTACTATGCCTTGCACTACCCTTTCATCTTCATTTAACAATACAGTATCAATTGCAAACAACAGAACAGGAAGTTTCCAAACGCTGCCCTCTTATTTGAGCAGCTCCAACATCCACTGCCCTACCATGTTTCTCGTTTATAACTCCATTCATATACAGATTGAACAACCATGGAAAAATGACATATCCCTATTTCAATCCAACATTCAAATAGGAAAATTATCTCAGTTCACCATCTTGACACACTGCAACCACAGTCTCTCATACATACTCTTCACAGCATTCAACAGCTTCCCAATTGTTCCATAAAATCTTAATATTTTCCACATTCCTTGTCTATCCATTCTGTTATATATTTTCTCCAAATTCATGAAGGCTGCAAACAATTACTTTCCCTTCTCCAGAAACTTTTCTACTAAAATCTTAGGATGAATATCTGGTTCACACAATGTTTTCACTTCCTTAAACCTCCCTGTTTTTCTCCAATTAATTCTCCTGTTATTTCCCTAACTGTGCCAGTAAGTATCCTACAATATACTTTTGCTATTATACTAAAATGACCAATGCTGCTATAATTTCTATATACTTCTTTTTTCCCATTTTCCTATGGACATGGGGGAGGTAGTGGCTGAATTGGTAGAGAGGTGGCCTTCAGTCCTAATGGACCTCAGTTCGAATTCCCTATGGGAGAGAGAACTAATGATTTGAATTTCATAAAAAACAGATGTTACCGATCCACCAAAAGACCCACTGATATGTTGTAAAACCACCCACGATGATACCAATACACCACTCCTGTTTGAAACAACCCTAGCTTGTATTCAATTTGGACGGTTGATGTTGGCACCGAAGTGGTGATATGTGGAGGTGTATGGTGTATGTTAGAACTACTGAAGGCTATGCTCAGTGTCAGACACATAATAAAAAGAATTACTTTACCTGATTTTCAATCCTCTGGGACTCTACCTTCCTCCCAGGCCAACTTGCACATCTTCCGCATTCATTTTACTTGTCTCTTCCCTGTGCTTCAGCGTTTCACCACACACTCCATCATTTCCTGGGACTTTCCCAATTTTGTCTTTCTTCTTTGCTTCCACTACTTCAGTCTTATAGTCCCAGTGATTAGGGTCACCTTGACTTGGTGGTGGACCAAGCACCTCCCCCCCCCCCTACATCTCTGGAAGAGGAGGCCTGCTGCTGATTTTGCTCATCCTTGTCCATCTTCCATCCTGGACTGGGTTTTTGCCTCCTCATGTGTTTGCTGTGCATGTCGGCCCGTAATGCTGGGAAACAGGAGTTCTGTGGGTTAAACGATATTGCACCATGAGCCTTGCAGCAAGCAACACACTTCTTCTGTCCCCTATTCCGGCTTGATAGATGGCGTGGTTGGGCCCGACCAAGTCAGATTGTTAACCACTTGTTGGCTAGGGCCAAGTAGGCACTAGGGGACCTTGTAGCTCCTATCATCCTAGAGTCACCCTTGTCTGGGTCCCCTGGCAGTTACCTACATGATACTCGCTTACTGCCTCTGGGGTCCCCAGCAGTGTTAAACAATCCTCCTAGAGTCACCCTTGTCTGGGTCCCCTGGCAGTTACCTACATATACTCCCTTACTGCCTCTGGGGTCCCCAGCAGTGTTACCCCTGGCATTATGACCTCCCCTTTGTTGGGCTCCATGGTGGGTGGAGGGTGTGAGGGAACGAAGTTTGTTAGCCACTAAATGGCCATGTCTCTAAATAAGACTGTTGATGACTTTGCATCTGCCCTAGAACTTTCTTGAGGCCCTCAAGATCTCTTATCGCTACTCCTGGAGCCTTTCCAGGCCCCAGGAACTCTCCTCCCTTGACTCAGTATTCCAGCTTAGACTGACAGGCATTCATATAAGGTT
>NW_027644452.1:0-15000 GCF_032717465.1 Coenobita brevimanus
ATCGAAATTATCTTCACAATCTATATTATCAAAATATTCTTCATGGTTTAAAATAGAGGGAATAAATGATTCTATATCTATATCACACCCCTCTTTTTCTGTAATAGAGGGAACAAGTAATTCTATATCAGATTCCTCCATTATATTTTATCCTTTAAAAATAAAAAAAATATATATATACTATTTATTTTTAAATATCTAAAATAATACCCTTTCTATAGGGTCGAAGACAAAACGATATAAGAATGTTATGGATAAGATTCTTTAGACTCAAAGAATGTCAGTCTGGTCGTCTCCTCAGATGGCCGTCAAGGTTTCCCCAGCTGTGTTGATCGGAGATTTTTCCAATTCAAGAGTAAACGGAGAGGAGGACGAGGTCGAAAGGCCAGACTTTACCAAGATGAATGTATTCATACAACTTTTCACCTAAGGGTGGGAAGAGAGTGAGATATATAGTAAAGAAACAAACGAACCAGTACAATTTAGGTTTTAAAAAAATCATATATAAATGTGACACCATTGTGATAAATGTTTCAAAATAAGATAAAAATCTAAAATATCACCAAAAAAATGAGAGAAAATCATTTGCCTCCTATGACAAGGTTTTATCGGAAAACATATCACAATACAAGAAATCTCCACCTCTGTGGATGAATGCGGTTTTCTCTTCAATACTGGATCTTCATTCAAAATTCATAAGAAGAGTATCCATTTGGGTAAAGAATTGGACTACTGCCACTACTGTGCTAAACCATTCCTGAATAAGTATTCAATGAAATATCATCTCAGGACATATACAGGTGAAAACCGCATCTTACTATAGACAATTAATATTTCGCATCCTTTAGCTGGCAGGAAGTGGCTATATTAGGTTATCAATAAAATTGGTTTTTTGAATATTTTTACATATTTTACATCTTATTGTAGATCACTACTGCACAGTAGACTTTTTTGGGGATTATCAACCTCTTTGAAGCGGGCGACTTTTTTATTTTTTTTAATCACAAATGCGTAAAAATCACTCTTTAGTAGAGAAACTATGGAGACGATTTCAGCTGCTGCACATGATAATCTAAAAAGGCATATATTTATCTAAAATATTTGAAATATATAAAACTAAACTTATTATAATAACATTCATCTATATTTGCTAAATGGAAAAAAATATGATAGAAGATAGAATAATTCAGAAATTGTTGAAAAACAATGAAGAATTAGTAGATAAAAAGAAATAAAATAAGCCAAGAAAAAAATATTGATAATATATGCTGTTATAAAATAATATGGAGGACAATAGATATTTGAAAAAGTTTTTTTTTTATTTACTATGAAAAAAGCAGAAAATGAGAAACTATAAGACCCTGGTGAGCTGGAAACAAAAAATAACACAAAAGAAAAAAACAATAAAATCTATTGGAAATAAAGAAAAATACATTACTTATATTCATAAAATCCTGATAAAAGGAACTATTGCTCTCCTAGAGATGTTTAGTATTTTTTGAGAGCCAAATGTTAGTTTTATACTATAGTACCTTATTATTATTTTTTTCTCTCTTTCCTTTTTTTCTTTATTCTTTTTTATAAACCTTTTTCATTCGTTTTTTTTTCAAAGTCGCTTTCTTTAACAACCAAATTTATATAATAGTCTATACAGAATATGTCTGTTATTTTTTACTCGAGTGTCATCTGAAGAACAAGAAGAAGAAGAAAGAGGTGGAAGAGACAGAACAATCAGATGAAGAACCTTCATTTTCTTCCGATAGCCTCTTTTTTTATTTCTAATATTTATATCAGCTTCAGGAGGACCAGTCTCTTCCTCTTCTGATTGTCTAATTCTTTTCTTTCCTGAAGGTTCCTTTGATGTTGATGGTCTGCTTTGATCATTCATCATTGAAAACATATCTAAATCCAAACCAAACTCAGTGCTAAAAATATTTGATCATAGTGTTGCCAATATGTTAGTGCGTCCCTTTTTAAAAGAATACTTAGATTGAAAAATTTTCAGATACAATGAGGAAAAAAGATATTTAACAATATTTAATTAAATATCTAAACTTTTTATCAAATCATATAAACTATCAGAATATTGACTTACATCTGATAAATAGGAAGAATTTTGAACTGTTGAATTTAAAAGATTATTTTCACAGTTTTGAACATTTGAATATCTATTGGAGGGGATGCTTTCATTTGAAAAGGGGAGGGTATATGCGTGGTTTCCGATGGAGGGTGTATTGTGTTGTATTTTGTGTGTTTTCAAAATGATTTCCACCGGGTTGATTTTGAACATAAAAATAACTGTTAACAGTGGGAAAATTTTGAAGAGAGAGACTATTTTGAATTTCTAAGTGATTTTCAGTTGGGATATTTTGAAAAATGAAGGGGATGTTTTGATTTGTGTTTAGGTTTGTAAAGGGGATGGTGTTTTGAAAGCAAGGGTAATTTATGTAAACATGTTTTTCAAAAGGAATTGTATTATTAGTAGAAGGGTTGTTTTGAAGTTCTTCTTGAGGGGGTAGTTCTTGAGATCGTAGGGAACTTCTTTTGGGTCGTCTCAGTAATGTTTTCTTCTGTTGTCTTTTTGGGGGCCGTCCTCTCTTTTTTTTATATGGTGATGGCTGTAGTGGGGGTGGTGATGACGGCGACTGTTGTGGCTGTGGTGACGACAACGGTGGTGGTTGTGGCGGCGATAGCGGCTGTGGTGGCGGTGGGAATGATGGTAGCGATGGTGGCTGTGGTGTTGGAAACGGTGGTGGTTGTGGCGGCGATAGCGGCTGTGGTGGCGGTGGGAATGATGGTAGCGATGGTGGCTGTGGTGTTGGAAACGGTGGTGGCTGTGGTGTTGGAAACGGTGGTGGTTGTGGCGGCGATAGCGGCTGTGGTGGCGGTGGGAATGATGGTAGCGATGGTGGCTGTGGTGTTGGCAACGGTGGTGGTTGTGGTGGGAGCGGTGATGGTGGTAGTGGGGATAGTAGCTTTGGTGGCGGTGGGAATGATGGTAGCGATGGTGGCTGTGGTGTTGGCAACGGTGGTGGTTGTGGCGGCGATGGTGGCGGTGGGAATGGTGGTAGTGATGGTGGCTGTTGTGGGAGCGGTGATGGTGGTGGTGGGGATAGTAGCTGTTGTGGGAGCGGTGATGGTGGTGGTGAGGATAGTAGCTGTAGTGGTAGTGGCAACCGGAACGGTGGAAGTGGTGGTGGGGGCAGTAAATGCTTGTTATATTTTTTTATTTTTTTAGTTAGTTTTTGTATTTTTTTCAATATTTTTCTATTTAATTTTTTTTTTTTAAACTTTTTGAATTTTTTCATAAAAAAAATGAAATTCTTTCAATACAAAAACTATACACTTCAGGCGGGGAGAACTTTTTCTTAACTTATTATATTTTTTATTTCTTTAATGATCTTTGTAAGTTTCATGCACTTATCATAATATCCTGAAAAAAATAATAATAATTTAGTTTGTGCTGTCATAATTTTTTATTTAGTCTTTTAGTGAGCAAGCGATTGTATAAAAATTTCAATAAGGTTGATTTTTAAATATTTTTAAAAAAGACTGCTATTTCACCCAGTATATTGTTGATAAAATAGTATGTTTATGTATTTCCCCCTAAGATTAGCATAATTTTTCCCCAAAAGACAGTTTTTGAACTATAGGAAGGAAAAAAATCTATGAATATTGAGAAAGCATATATAGTCCTTAAATAGGGCAGTATAGATTTAGCAGGTAAGTATCTATATCAGGTTATTATCAATAAAGTTGGTTTTTGAATATTTTATATTTTACATCTTACTATAGACAATTAGACAGTAGACTTTTCTGGGAATTATAAATGCCTTTCAACCCTTTAGCAGGCAAGTGGCTATATCGGATTGTTATCAATAAAGTTGGTTTTTGAATTTTTTTTACATCTTACTATAGATCATTAATATATAGTAAACTTTTTTTGGGATCATAAATGCCTTTCAATCTTTTAGTGGGCGATTTTTTTTTATCATAAATGCCTTTTAAACCTATTAGGGAAAAAAATAGATAAACGAAACAGATCATAAAACCACATTCCTTCCTTTCTCAATAAGCAAGATAATTATTAGCTAGGCTAGACCATAAAGTCCTCCAAGACTAAACGATATTATAACAATATTAAATGTTCCCTGGGCAAAATACTGTTGGACTCGGAGAATGTTACTCCTCTCTTCGAAAAGAGATGTCTGGCTATCTCTTGGATGGCCGTCAGCTGTGCAGTGCGATGATAGAAGATCTACTCCAAAGGTCTGGTCGAATGGCCAGACTTTACCAAGATGAATGTTTTTGTATAACTCTTCACCCAAGGGTGCGAAGTCAACCATCGTCTATGCACTTCATCAACGGGTAGTACGTCGGAAGAACGTTCTCCGTGGACCAGTTAAACGAATTGAAAGACCGACACTCGAAGTTCGTCGAGCAACACAGACAACACCTACCACGACAACAACAACCGACATTTAGGTTACAAGGGACCTTTGAATATTGTAGGATTTAAGAAAGATGAGGAGGGGAAGAAGAAGGGGGTGTGCTACCTTCGGGGTCTACGTGAGTGATATTACCTATAACGACAAAGTCCCCCAGCACAGAAATATTCTCCAAACTTCCAGCTCCATTCCAGCACTAGCAGTTAAAGTAACAACAACTATTTTTTGTCCAATCGGTGGAGATTTTCTGGATAGAGACTATAATGCGGCAGCCAATATTCCTCAAAAACTCTTTCTAGCGGCGGCACAGTCCACTCTAGTCCGAGGAGTTAAGGTTCAAATGAAAGAGGTGTTTTGATTGAATTATTGTAAAACAACAAAAAACAATCCAACATTAACTATTACTAATCTGTGCATTTATGACAAAAGTATGACCATATATAACAATGAGGTGTTACCTTAAATGAAGAGAGAAGAACCTTTAACTAAGCCCACTAAACCCTCTCTATATATATGAGGCACTTCCTTTTGAAGAGGTATTGTTAATAAAGTCTATAATCCTATATAAAAGTAAGATGTTTTGGAGTTGACTTTCCTATCTGTAGTGAGGCAACTGGCCAACCAATAAGCACGCTAGAATTATGGTATCCTTCAGCCAATCAGAGCACAGCAGGATAGTCAGTCACAGCCCCCTGCTATCTATCTCATCCTTGGTCTCCCCTCCCTTCCTTCCACCTTCCTGCTTCTCAGAACAAGTTATGTAAATAAACTTATTATACTTCAACCCCTCCCCCCCTTTCACCTTCCTGCTTCTCAGAACAAGTTATGTAAATAACCTTTCCCTCTCTCTCTATATCCTCTTCAACCCCTCCTCCCCCTTTCACCTTCCTTTATCGTCTTGAAAGTAATTAATATTATTTAGAAATGTGGATAAAAATAGATTCCATAAATATAAAGAATCCAGCTCCCTCCCTTTCTATATTCTATTTAACCAACATTCACACTATTTTAACTCCTCCCCCCTTTCCACCTTCCTGCTTCTCAGAACAAGTTATGTAAATAAAAACTTATTATACTTCAACCCCTCCCCCCCTTTCACCTTCCTGCTTCTCAGAACAAGTTATGTAAATAACTTCTCCTCTCTTTCTTTCTATATCCTCTTCAACCTCTCCTCCCCCTTTCACCTTTCTTTATCGTCTTGAAAGTAATTAATATTATTTAGAAATATGATATCCATCTCTTTAATTTTAAGTTATATCGAAAAAATAAGTAATTCCCTCTCTTCCTATCCTTACTTGTCTTACCTTTTTCTTCTCTCCTCCCCCTTTCACCTTTTCTTTATCGTCTTGAAAGTAATTAATATTATTTAGAAATATGATATCCATCTCTTTAATTTTAAGTTATATCGAAAAAATAAGTAATTCCCTCTCTTCCTATCCTTACTTGTCTTACCTTTTCTTCTCTCCTCCCCCTTTCACCTTTCTTTATCGTCTTGAAAGTAATTAATATTATTTAGAAATATGATATCCATCTCTTTAATTTTAAGTTATATCGAAAAAATAAGTAATTCCCTCTCTTCCTATCCTTACTTGTCTTACCTTTTTCTTCTCTCCTCCCCCTTTCACCTTTCTTTATCGTCTTGAAAGTAATTAATATTATTTAGAAATATGATATCCATCTCTTTAATTTTAAGTTATATCGAAAAAATAAGTAATTCCCTCTCTTCCTATCCTTACTTGTCTTACCTTTTCTTCTCTCCTCCCCCTTTCACCTTTCTTTATCGTCTTGAAAGTAATTAATATTATTTAGAAATATGATATCCATCTCTTTAATTTTAAGTTATATCGAAAAAATAAGTAATTCCCTCTCTTCCTATCCTTACTTGTCTTACCTTTTCTTCTCTCCTCCCCTTTTCACCTTTCTTTATCGTCTTGAAAGTAATTAATATTATTTAGAAATATGATATCCATCTCTTTAATTTTAAGTTATATCGAAAAAATAAGTAATTCCCACTCTTCCTATCCTTACTTGTCTTACCTTTTCTTCTCTCCTCCCCCTTTCACCTTCCTTTATCGTCTTGAAAGTAATTAATATTATTTAGAAATATGATATCCATCTCTTTAATTCTAAGTTATATCGAAAAAATAAGTAATTCCCTCTCTTGCTATCCTTACTTGTCTTACCTTTTCTTCTCTCCTCCCCCTTTCACCTTTCTTTATCGTCTTGAAAGTAATTAATATTATTTAGAAATATGATATCCATCTCTTTAATTCTAAGTTATATCGAGAAAATAAGTAATTCCCTCTCTTCCTATCCTTACTTGTCTTACCTTTTCTTCTCTCCTCCCCCTTTCACCTTCCTTTATCGTCTTGAAAGTAATTAATATTATTTAGAAATATGATATCCATCTCTTTAATTCTAAGTTATATCGAAAAAATAAGTAATTCCCTCTCTTCCTATCCTTACTTGTCTTACCTTTTCTTCTCTCCTCCCCCTTTCACCTTCCTTTATCGTCTTGAAAGTAATTAATATTATTTAGAAATATGATATCCATCTCTTTAATTCTAAGTTATATCGAAAAAATAAGTAATTCCCTCTCTTATTTTTATTTCTTCCTATCCTTACTTGTCTTACCGTTTCCTCTCTCCTCCACCTTTCACCTTCCTGCTTCTCAGAACAAGTTATGTAAATAAACTCCTCCTCCACCTTTCACCTTCAATTGTCTTTTCAGAACAAGTTTATCATTGCCAAAAGGCAAAACTCATTCATCATGCCTCTCACTTGTTATGAAAGGTTACTTTAAACTAATTAATATTATTTAGAAATATGATATCCATCTCTTTAATTCTAAGTTATATCGAAAAAATAAGTAATTCCCTCTCTTATTTTTATTTCTTCCTATCCTTACTTGTCTTACCGTTTCCTCTCTCCTCCACCTTTCACCTTCCTGCTTCTCAGAACAAGTTATGTAAATAAACTCCTCCTCCACCTTTCACCTTCCATTGTCTTTTCAGAACAAGTTTATCATTGCCAAAAAGGCAAAACTCATTCATCATGCCTCTCACTTGTTATGAAAGGTTACTTTAAACTAATTAATATTATTTAGAAATATGATATCCATCTCTTTAATTCTAAGTTATATCGAAAAAATAAGTAATTCCCTCTCTTATTTTTATTTCTTCCTATCCTTACTTGTCTTACCGTTTCCTCTCTCCTCCACCTTTCACCTTCCTGCTTCTCAGAACAAGTTATGTAAATAAACTCCTCCTCCACCTTTCACCTTCCATTGTCTTTTCAGAACAAGTTTATCATTGCCAAAAGGCAAAACTCATTCATCATGCCTCTCACTTGTTATGAAAGGTTACTTTAAACTAATTAATATTATTTAGAAATATGATATCCATCTCTTTAATTCTAAGTTATATCGAAAAAATAAGTAATTTCTTCTTATTTTTATTTCTTCCTATCCTTACTTATCTTACCTTTTCCTCTAGTTATATCGAAAAAAATAAGTAATTTCCTCTCTTATTTTTATTTCTTCCTATCCTTACTTATCTTACCTTTTCCTCTAGTTATATCGAAAAAATAAGTAATTTCCTCTCTTATTTTTATTTCTTCCTATCCTTACTTGTCTTACCTTTTCCTCTAGTTATATCGAAAAAATAAGTAATTTCCTCTCTTATTTTTATTTCTTCCTATCCTTACTTGTCTTACCTTTTCCTCTAGTTATATCGAAAAAATAAGTAATTCCCTCTCTTATTTTTATTTCTTCCTATCCTTACTTGTCTTACCGTTTCCTCTCTCCTCCACCTTTCACCTTCCTGCTTCTCAGAACAAGTTATGTAAATAAACTCCTCCTCCACCTTTCACCTTCCATTGTCTTTTCAGAACAAGTTTATCATTGCCAAAAGGCAAAACTCATTCATCATGCCTCTCACTTGTTATGAAAGGTTACTTTAAACTAATTAATATTATTTAGAAATATGATATCCATCTCTTTAATTCTAAGTTATATCGAAAAAATAAGTAATTTCCTCTCTTATTTTTATTTCTTCCTATCCTTACTTATCTTACCTTTTCCTCTAGTTATATCGAAAAAATAAGTAATTTCCTCTCTTATTTTTATTTCTTCCTATCCTTACTTGTCTTACCTTTTCCTCTAGTTATATCGAAAAAATAAGTAATTTCCTCTCTTATTTTTATTTCTTCCTATCCTTACTTGTCTTACCTTTTCCTCTAGTTATATCGAAAAAAATAAGTAATTTCCTCTCTTATTTTTATTTCTTCCTATCCTTACTTGTCTTACCTTTTCCTCTAGTTATATCGAAAAAATAAGTAATTTCCTCTCTTATTTTTATTTCTTCCTATCCTTACTTGTCTTACCTTTTCCTCTAGTTATATCGAAAAAATAAGTAATTTCCTCTCTTATTTTTATTTCTTCCTATCCTTACTTGTCTTACCTTTTCCTCTAGTTATATCGAAAAAATAAGTAATTTCCTCTCTTATTTTTATTTCTTCCTATCCTTACTTGTCTTACCTTTTCCTCTCTCCTCTCCCTTTCACCTTCCTTTATCGTCTTGAAAGTAATTAATATTATTTAGAAATATGATATCCATCTTTTTAATTCTAAGTTATATCGAAAAAACAAGTAATTCCCTCTCTTATTTTTATTTCTTCCTATCCTTACTTGTCTTACCTTTTCCTCTCTCCTCCCCCTTTCACCTTCCTTTATAGTCTTGAAAGTAATTAATATTATTTAGAAATATGATATCCATCTTTTTAATTCTAAGTTATATCGAAAAAACAAGTAATTTCCTCTCTTATTTTTATTTCTTTCTATCCTTACTTGTCTTACCTTTTCCTCTAGTTATATCGAAAAAATAAGTAATTTCCTCTCTTATTTTTATTTCTTCCTATCCTTACTTGTCTTACCTTTTCCTCTAGTTATATCGAAAAAATAAGTAATTCCCTCTCTTATTTTTATTTCTTCCTATCCTTACTTGTCTTACCTTTTCCTCTCTCCTCCCCCTTTCACCTTCCTTTATCGTCTTGAAAGTAATTAATATTATTTAGAAATATGATATCCATCTTTTTAATTCTAAGTTATATCGAAAAAACAAGTAATTCCCTCTCTTATTTTTATTTCTTCCTATCCTTACTTGTCTTACCTTTTCCTCTCTCCTCTCCCTTTCACCTTCCTTTATCGTCTTGAAAGTAATTAATATTATTTAGAAATATGATATCCATCTCTTTAATTCTAAGTTATATAGAAAAAATAAGTAATTCCCTCTCATATTTTTAATTCTTCCTATCCTTACTTCTCTTACCTTTTCCTCTCTCCTCCCCCTTTCACCTTCCTTTATCGTCTTGAAAGTAATTAATATTATTTAGAAATATGATATCCATCTCTTTAATTCTAAGTTATATAGAAAAAATAAGTAATTCCCTCTCTTATTTTTATTTCTTCCTATCCTTACTTGTCTTACCGTTTCCTCTCTCCTCCACCTTTCACCTTCCTGCTTCTCAGAACAAGTTATGTAAATAAACTCCTCCTCCACCTTTCACCTTCCATTGTCTTTTCAGAACAAGTTTATCATTGCCAAAAGGCAAAACTCATTCATCATGCCTCTCACTTGTTATGAAAGGTTACTTTAAACTAATTAATATTATTTAGAAATATGATATCCATCTCTTTAATTCTAAGTTATATCGAAAAAATAAGTAATTTCCTCTCTTATTTTTATTTCTTCCTATCCTTACTTATCTTACCTTTTCCTCTAGTTATATCGAAAAAATAAGTAATTTCCTCTCTTATTTTTATTTCTTCCTATCCTTACTTATCTTACCTTTTCCTCTAGTTATATCGAAAAAAATAAGTAATTTCCTCTCTTATTTTTTATTTCTTCCTATCATTAGTTGTGTTCCCTTTTCCTATTTGAATATCGAATAATTAAGTAATCTCCTCTCTATTTTTTATTTCTTCCTATCCTTACTTGTCTTACCTTTTCCTCTAGTTATATCGAAAAAATAAGTAATTTCCTCTCTTATTTTTATTTCTTCCTATCCTTACTTATCTTACCTTTTCCTCTAGTTATATCGAAAAAATAAGTAATTTCCTCTCTTATTTTTATTTCTTCCTATCCTTACTTGTCTTACCTTTTCCTCTAGTTATATCGAAAAAATAAGTAATTTCCTCTCTTATTTTTATTTCTTCCTATCCTTACTTGTCTTACCTTTTCCTCTAGTTATATCGAAAAAATAAGTAATTTCCTCTCTTATTTTTATTTCTTCCTATCCTTACTTGTCTTACCTTTTCCTCTAGTTATATCGAAAAATAAGTAATTTCCTCTCTTATTTTTATTTCTTCCTATCCTTACTTGTCTTACCTTTTCCTCTAGTTATATCGAAAAAATAAGTAATTTCCTCTCTTATTTTTATTTCTTCCTATCCTTACTTGTCTTACCTTTTCCTCTCTCCTCCCCCTTTCACCTTCCTTTATCGTCTTGAAAGTAATTAATATTATTTAGAAATATGATATCCATCTCTTTAATTCTAAGTTATATCGAAAAAATAAGTAATTCCCTCTCTTATTTTTATTTCTTCCTATCCTTACTTGTCTTACCTTCTCCTCTCTCCTTCCCCTTTCACCTTCCTTTATCGTCTTGAAAGTAATTAATATTATTTAGAAATATGATATCCATCTCATTAATTCTAAGTTATATCGAAAAAATAAGTAATTCCCTCTCTTATTTTTATTTCTTCCTATCCTTACTTGTCTTACCTTTTCCTCTCTCCTCCCCCTTTCACCTTCCTTTATCGTCTTGAAAGTAATTAATATTATTTAGAAATATGATATCCATCTCTTTAATTCTAAGTTATATCGAAAAATAAGTAATTTCCTCTCTTCCTATCCTTACTTGTCTTACCTTTTCCTCTCTCCTTCCCCTTTCACCTTCCTTTATCGTCTTGAAAGTAATTAATATTATTTAGAAATATGATATCCATCTCTTTAATTCTAAGTTATATAAAAAAATAAGTAATTTCCTCTCTTATTTTTATTTCTTCCTATCCTTACTTGTCTTACCTTTTCCTCTCTCCTCCTTTCACCTTCCTTTATCGTCTTGAAAGTAATTAATATCCCTCTTATTTAGAAATATGATATCCTTACTTGTCTTACCTTTAATTCTAAGTTATATAAAAAAATAAGTAATTTCCTCTCTTATTTTTATTTCTTCCTATCCTTACTTGTCTTACCTTTTCCTCTAGTTATATCGAAAAAATAAGTAATTTCCTCTCTTATTTTTAATGCCTTACTCTCCCCCTTTCACCTTCCTTTATCGTCTTGAAAGTAATTAATATTATTTAGAAATATGATATCCATCTCATTAATTCTAAGTTATATCGAAAAAATAAGTAATTCCCTCTCTTCCTATCCTTACTTGTCTTACCTTTTCTTCTCTCCTCCCCCTTTCACCTTCCTTTATAGTCTTGAAAGTAATTAATATTATTTAGAAATATGATATCTATCTCTTTAATTCTAGTTATATCGAAAAAATAAGTAATTCCTTCTCTTATTTTTATTTCTTCCTATCCTTACTTGTCTTACCTTTTCCTCTCTCCTTCCCCTTTCACCTTCCTTTATCGTCTTGAAAGTAATTAATATTATTTAGAAATATGATATCCATCTCTTTAATTCTAAGTTATATAAAAAAATAAGTAATTTCCTCTCTTATTTTTATTTCTTCCTATCCTTACTTGTCTTACCTTTTCCTCTCTCCTCCCCCTTTCACCTTCCTTTATCGTCTTGAAAGTAATTAATATTATTTAGAAATATGATATCCATCTCTTTAATTCTAAGTTATATAGAAAAAATAAGTAATTCCCTCTCATATTTTTAATTCTTCCTATCCTTACTTGTCTTACCTTTTCCTCTCTCCTCCCCCTTTCACCTTCCTTTATCGTCTTGAAAGTAATTAATATTATTTAGAAATATGATATCCATCTCTTTAATTCTAAGTTATATTGAAAAAATAAGTAATTCCCTCTCTTATTTTTATTTCTTCCTATCCTTACTTGTCTTACTGTTTCCTCTCTCCACCTTTCACCTTCCTGCTTCTCAGAACAAGTTATGTAAATAAACTCCTCCTCCACCTTTCACCTTCCATTGTCTTTTCAGAACAAGTTTATCATTGCCAAAAGGCAAAACTCATTCATCATGCCTCTCACTTGTTATGAAAGGTTACTTTAAACTAATTAATATTATTTAGAAATATGATATCCATCTCTTTAATTCTAAGTTATATAAAAAAATAAGTAATTTCCTCTCTTATTTTTATTTCTTCCTATCCTTACTTATCTTACCTTTTCCTCTCTCCTCCACCTTTCACCTTCCTGCTTCTCAGAACAAGTTATGTAAATAAACTCCTCCTCCACCTTTCACCTTCCATTGTCTTTTCAGAACAAGTTTATCATTGCCAAAAGGCAAAACTCATTCATCATGCCTCTCACTTATTATGAAAGGTTACTTTAAACTAATTAATATTATTTAGAAATATGATATCCATCTCTTTAATTCTAAGTTATATCGAAAAAATAAGTAATTTCCTCTCTTATTTTTATTTCTTCCTATCCTTACTTATCTTACCTTTTCCTCTAGTTATATCGAAAAAATAAGTAATTTCCTCTCTTATTTTTATTTCTTCCTATCCTTACTTGTCTTACCTTTTCCTCTAGTTATATCGAAAAATAAGTAATTTCCTCTCTTATTTTTATTTCTTCCTATCCTTACTTGTCTTACCTTTTCCTCTAGTTATATCGAAAAAATAAGTAATTTCCTCTCTTATTTTTATTTCTTCCTATCCTTACTTGTCTTACCTTTTCCTCTAGTTATATCGAAAAATAAGTAATTTCCTCTCTTATTTTTATTTCTTCCTATCCTTACTTGTCTTACCTTTTCCTCTAGTTATATCGAAAAAATAAGTAATTCCCTCTCTTATTTTTATTTCTTCCTATCCTTACTTGTTTCACCTTCCTTTATCGTCTTGAAAGTAATTAATATTATTTAGAAATATGATATCCATCTCTTTAATTCTAAGTTATATCGAAAAAATAAGTAATTTCCTCTTATTTTTATTTCTTCCTATCCTTACTTGTCTTACCTTTTCCTCTCTCCTCCCCCTTTCACCTTCCTTTATCGTCTTGAAAGTAATTAATATTATTTAGAAATATGATATCCATCTCTTTAATTCTAAGTTATATCAAAAAAATAAGTAATTTCCTCTCTTCCTATCCTTACTTGTCTTACCTTTTCCTCTCTCCTCCCCCTTTCACCTTCCTTTATCGTCTTGAAAGTAATTAATATTATTTAGAAATATGATATCCATCTCATTAATTCTAAGTTATATCGAAAAAATAAGTAATTACCTCTCTTCTTCCTATCCTTACTTGTCTTACCTTTTCCTCTCTCCTCCCCCTTTCACCTTCCTTTATCGTCTTGAAAGTAATTAATATTATTTAGAAATATGATATCCATCTCTTTAATTCTAAGTTATATCGAAAAAATAAGTAATTCCCTCTCTTATTTTTATTTCTTCCTATCCTTACTTGTCTTACCTTTTCCTCTCTCCTCCCCCTTTCACCTTCCTTTATCGTCTTGAAAGTAATTAATATTATTTAGAAATATGATATCCATCTCATTAATTCTAAGTTATATCAAAAAAATAAGTAATTTCCTCTCTTCCTATCCTTACTTGTCTTACCTTTTCCTCTCTCCTCCCCCTTTCACCTTCCTTTATCGTCTTGAAAGTAATTAATATTATTTAGAAATATGATATCCATCTCATTAATTCTAAGTTATATCAAAAAAATAAGTAATTTCCTCTTATTTTTATTTCTTCCTATCCTTACTTGTCTTACGTTTTCCTCTCTCCTCCCCCTTTCACCTTCCTTTATTGTCTTGAAAGTAATTAATATTATTTAGAAATATGATATCCATCTCTTTAATTCTAAGTTATATCGAAAAAATAAGTAATTTCCTCTCTTCCTATCCTTACTTGTCTTACGTTTTCCTCTCTCCTCCCCCTTTCACCTTCCTTTATTGTCTTGAAAGTAATTAATATTATTTAGAAATATGATATCCATCTCTTTAATTCTAAGTTATATCAAAAAAATAAGTAATTTCCTCTCTTCCTATCCTTACTTGTCTTACGTTTTCCTCTCTCCTCCCCCTTTCACCTTCCTTTATTGTCTTGAAAGTAATTAATATTATTTAGAAATATGATATCCATCTCTTTAATTCTAAGTTATATCGAAAAAATAAGTAATTCTCTCTCTTATTTTTATTTCTTCCTATCCTTACTTGTCTTACCTTTTCCCTCCCTCCCTCTCTCTCTCTCTCTTTCTATATCCTCTTTAACGCCTCTTCCCCCTTTCTCCTTCCATTGTCTTTTCAGAACAAGTTTATCATTGCCAGGAGGCAAAACTCATGTGTCATGCCTCTCACTTGTTATGAAAGAAAGGTTACTTGAAAGTAATTAATATTATTTAGAAATAT